>NC_034591.1:25471787-25479165 GCF_900095145.1 Mus pahari
TATTTCTTTAGGTGATATAGGACTGTTTAGGTCATTAATCTGATCCTGATTTAACTTTGGTACCTGGTATCTGTCTAGGAATTTGTCCATTTCATTCAGGTTTTCCAGTTTTGTTGAGTATAGCCTTTTGTAGTAGGATCTGATGATGTTTTGGATTTCCTCAGGGTCTTTTGTTATGTCTCCAAAAGTCTCATGGGAAGCAGTAGATTTTGCAAAAACAGAGGATATGGAAGGCAGGGACGCACCCCAGGCAAGGTGCCTGTGACTCTCTTATTCTTGCCTCCCTGAAGACCAACCCTGGTCACAAATATCAGCTAGGGTTAGTAGGAGAGAAAAGCATTAAAACCTCACACCCCATAGCTGCAGCTCTCTCTGCTTCATCTCCTGCCCCCCTCTCTCTCCATCCTTCCCTCCCCCTCTCTGTCTCTCTCTGTCTCTGTCTCTCTGTCTCTCTGTCTCTCTGTCTCTGTCTCTGTCTCTCTCTCTCTCTCTCTCTCTCTCTCTCCCCCTAGGGCACTACAGAGAGAAGTAGTTTTGGGTTTAGAGAAATGTAGAGCTTGTGATTCTTATATTATTGTAAACATCTAATTCACAAAGCGACATTGTCCTTGTGAATGAGAAGGAACAGTTTCAAACATTACCCAACGTAGGGAAAAACCCAGTTTACAAAGTGAATTTAGTGAATGTAGTTCCATAAAATTAAAGTGCTTTCTCTTCTAATGCATGTTCATTCGCACAGCAGATTTATTATAATTGTCTATCCAAATTTGACCAGCTGCTGTTTCTCATTGCATTCATCAAGTTGCAGATGGAGTGTTAGGTTAGCTTATTCAAAATTCTGGGTTTGGAACTAGAGACTGGGAATAAATATTAGGGCTACCTAATATCTAGCAACTAGCCCAGTGTCTTGCATCTAAAAATATCATGTGCTGCCAAAAACATGTATTGAATTCAGCATATTTCAGGTTCCTTGTTTTACAAATGTAAAGAGTATATTCAGAGAAGTGGTGTAGCTTAATGAAGTAGGAAAAAGCTGAGATTATCAAGCTATGATATTCTTTGTATTTTCTACTTTGGTATAAGATCTCCTTTTAAACATAGATGCAGCCAAATGTAGAAGTCCATGCATATAATCCTATAGGTGGGAAGCTGAAAAAAAAGAGAACTGCTATGTGAGGTTAGCCTGGGCTAAGTAGCCAGGCTAGCCTGGGCTACAGAGTGAGACTGTCTCAAAAGAAAATATAAAAAGCAAAACCAGCCAACCAAATCCCCAAATCCTATTTATTAATTCTGTTGTAGCAAGTTAGCTGTCAAGATTTGTATGTAACCAAGTTTTATTCTTATGTGAAGTTTTATTCTTATGTGAAGGTTTATTCTTATGTGAATGGTCACTGAAGGTTTGGTGGGGGCTCTGCTATTGGAAAACCAGGTTATTGGGGGGGCTCTTCCATCTTTTATCACAATGCTGTGACTTTTAGAATTTCTGAAGTAGAAAGTCAGGACAGACAGCCTCTTAGTACTTTGAACTGAATATGACATATGTCATTTTCCAATCTTAGGTCAATGGCAAGAAATAGTGCGTCTATCTATAGGGGCCTGGATATGATGGAATCTAGATATTCCTACCACATGTAGAAATTAAAACTTAAGAAAAACCTATTCTTTCTAAAAAAAAAATCTCAGAAGTGGTCTTTGTCAATTGTAACATCGCCCAAGAATAGGTGGGTGGTCATATCAAATACAGTTCTAGAAACACTTAGTATACCACACGTAAATTCATACCTGGCTAGGCGAGTCCTGCGATGCTGTAACCATACACTGGAGCCATCCGGTAGAACAATCTGCAGGGCTGTTAGTCTGAAGGTTCTGAATGTCTGAATGCAGTGTCTTGCCTTATTTTAGTGAAGGGATGTTTGTAATTACAAACAGGAACCTGTTCCTAAATACTAGATTCATTCTCAACAAGAAGGTCACACTTTTTGTTTTGTAGAGAGGGGGACAGTTGTTCCATGTAACCTACAGTGGTCTCAAACTCTCTCTGATGCTGCTAATGAACAGGTGATCCCTTTGCCACTATGTTCTCAAGTGCTGGGATTCTGGAAGTGTACTACCATGCCCTACGGTGCTCAACTTCAAACTCAGAGCTTTCTGCATGCTGAGGAGACAGCTGAACTATACTGATAGCTCAGATCACCCATCTTTTGTAAATTATAAGCCCTGGGGTGAATGGATTCATCTGAAGAATCTCAAATTATGGGTTTATTCCTTTTTTTTTTTTTTTTGAAACTAAGAAAGTTTCCCTGTAAAGCAGGCTCTTCCTGACATCAATTCCAATGGCTGATTACTATCATTTTTTATCATGAACAATGTGAATGTTGTTTACCATTGTAAAGAGACAAGATAAGAATTTAGGGGTTGATTGCAAATCTGATTTGAATAACATGAAATGAGTATGAACTCCTTTTCATCCAGTTTCTAGGAACTATAAACACCCCTCCCCCCATCCTCATATTCTTTTGGGCATATAAAGGTTTGGGGTAAAGTAAATCGTGAAAATTTATCAAGGCATATTTGTAATTTTGTGAAAAGGTATTTGTCATTGTCTGGAAAACAATGAATATTTAGCTGCAGGTAATATCCTGCTCCCTGCCTCATACCACTGACGCATGCACTTCTTTGCAGGCATATGCATTTATATAACCACTTACTGCACTTGCAGGATCCTGGGGATTTAAAAGGATGGGGTTTCAGACACCAGCCTACTTACCCCTTTAGCCAAGGTGTTGATCATCCCCGGCCCCCTATCATTTGAGAAGCAACCAGATTGAGGTTTGCATTTACATCTTTCCCCCTAGCTATTCCAGTTTCAGCGACTCAAGTAGAGACCAGGGATCTGAACATTTAACAAATGCAGTGATTATGTCACCACCAGTGACACTGAGTGACGCCAGAGGGTAAAGAACAGAGGCTACTAGTTAGATTTTGGGTTTTCATCTATCACTGGCACCAGAGGTTACTTTTGGGTTTTGTTTCATTTCCAGATTTCTAAAGATGTTTTTCAATTTTTTTTTGTTTGTTTGTTCATTTTTTGTTTTTGTTTTTTGTTTTTTTGTTTTTTGTTTTTTGTTTTTTGTTTTTTTTTTGCCATATTTGTCATCTGTGTTCTCACTGCTTTATGGAGGAGCAGAAGTTTTCAAGATTCAACTTTTCCTCTTTGGGTATGCCTCTATTTCTCCCTAGGTTTTACAACATACTTAGAGCTACTAGATGCAGGTCACACTCGAGATTGATTCTATCATTTTGCCCATTTTGGCTTCTGTTATTAATGTTCAAGTTCTCTTGTTGACCCAGTTAAGGCATAGGGTGAGTTTGGAGTTCCTGTATGTTGGTTTCTGTATTCTCTGCCTGACTGTGGGGGAATTTTTTCACCTACAGTCTTGATTTCCTTCTAATTTGTTCTTTCTCTTTTAAAAATAAAAATTGTTTATTGTGGTTTATGCTTCCTCAGGGGCACAAACCATCATGGCAGAGATGACATGTCAGCAGTCAGGGAAGGCACAGGGCAGGACTAAGAGGGTGCCTGGCTTTAGGACATGCATACCCAGGAAACACTCGAAGAGCACAAGGCAAAGCCAGGGTAGAAAGCCCTAAGGCAGGCCTGCCTTCTGCGAGCTGCATCTTTCAGCAAGGCCTCATGCCCTAAAAGTTCCTTAGTTTTCTCAAACTTTGTGTCTAGCTGGGGTCCAAATTCGAGCCTATGCAAATATTTTACATTCAAATCACAACATCCCTTGCAAACTGGCTTTCCACTTAATACTAGTTAAGTTTTGAAGAAAATCATAGAAACATATTCATTTTTTTAAAGAATGCATGGAATTATACTTCATGGTTACACCATCAATGTTCTTAAATGTAAATTTCTTGAGAGTTACATACATGAGTACTGTATTTAAAAAAGTTTTCCCATTCTCTTTCCCCTACAACTCCTTCCCTCTCTTGCCCACTTCCTCTCAAATTTATCACTTCTTCTTTATTAGTTTCTCTCTCTCTTTTACACACACACACACACACACACACACACACACACACACACACAGAGAGAGAGAGAGAGAGAGAGAGAGAGAGAGAGAGAGAGAGAGGCAAATCGTGATAATTAAGGTCAAAGTCTACCATGTCTGGATAGCTCTTTTAAGCGTGGTGAAAAATTAGGGAATCCCTGTATCAGCAGGGCTTCCCCTTATCTGACCTTGTCTGGGGAGTCCGAAATGCCGCCCATACACTCTACCTGTAGAATGTTTCATAGCCTTTGAGATTACAAGCTCAATTTCCTTTCTCCTGTTAAGAACCAGTCCAACAAGCACCTGGATTTCCTGGAATGCCTCTCCATGCAAATGTGGTATTCTGCAGTACCCTAAACTGTTGCCAGTGATATGAACCCACCCTAGAGAACCCTATCCACTTCCCCAAACTATATAGCCCTTGACTCACCCTGAATAAACTTGAGCTGCCTCTCTGAAGTTGATCCCCGTAGTTGTAGTCATTTCCATGGTGCTTATGGGGCTGTCCATCGACTTTGTCCTTGTGGACTGGTCCCCAGGGAGAAGAGAGGTACACACACACACACACACACACACACACACACACACACACGCGCGCGCGCGCGCACACACACACTGTTGAGTCCACTTAGTCATATGTATAAGTGTTTAAGGCTAACCCATGGTGGGCATCCTGGAGAAGCCTGATTTCCCCTCTCTCAGTATCCATTAACTGCTTACGCCTCTTCCTTTAGGGCTTGTGGTCTTGTGAAAATTTCTCCATCTGCACCAGTATATCAATTAGTGTTGCCATTTTGCAGGATTTGTTTAGGCGATAATATTTTTGAGTTCTTATGGATATGGCTTTCTCTAATCTACAAAAGATACTACCCTGCAGCAGACACGCTGGTGCTCTGGATCTTACAGTCTTTCTGTCTAGTCTTCTACTTATGATACTCTTTATGCCTGAGATGGAGGGATTGTGTTTAGAGGCACCAACTGAGGTTGGCAACCCACAGGTCGGTTGTTGCTCTCTGCATTTTTGACTAGTTGTGTATTTTATAATTGTCTCTGCCTGATGTCAAAGAAGAGTATCTGGTGAGTGGTGTGAGCTACATTTGCCTGTGGGTCTAAGTGTTAAGTATTTAGAACTCAGGGGTTGAACTGGTTTAGGAAAGTGGCAGGTGTAAATTTATTCCTAGACTCCATGATCTCACTAGCCAGTGGTTGTTGTCTTGGTTTTCAGTACTAGTCGTGAACTCTCTATTACCTGGGCCTTAATTATGGTCATTGATTAGGTACCACTATTGTACCTTTGGAGATGTCCCGCACGATGGTCATTTTTTGTGGACTGTAGGCATCACAGCTGGGTGGGACTACTGACCGTATCACTTAGCAGCATGCATATTGCTAAGCTGTACCTTCTGATACTAGAACTAGTTCTTAGGCAAAAGGTTTCTGGGTCAGTTTTAGCTGGATTCCTTTAAAGCATGCTGTGTCTTCAGCAACAGAGTCTTATGTACAAGTTCAGGGTGGCAATGAAAGGCAAGGCCTGCAGCTTAGGAGACTCTTCAGCACACAAAACAGTAAGCAGTCAAGGCATTGAGAAATGTATTGGTGGAGTGATTCCAACTGCGGGCCTTGGGTGCTATCTGGTAGCATTTCTTTGCCCTTTGCATGTTGGAGGATAGGGTTTGGCAAGTTGATGCATCAAAAGGGTAGGTATGGTGGTGCAATCCTATAGTCACAGCACTTAGGAGGCAAAATCCAGCAGATTTCTGTGGATTTGAGGCAAGCCCTGGTGTACACAGTGGACTCCAAGTCAGCCAAGGTTACTCGGTGAGATTCCATCTTAGAAAACAAACACGACAACATAATACCTTTCAGAGGTATTAGGTCTAAGACAGAGGTGGACAAGGAATGGTTATTGATTGGGACAGAGACATCCCAAGGTACTTAGGCTCTGGACCTGCAAATTTCATATGTGTTTTTTTTTGTTTTTTGTTTTTTTAACTGCTGAATAATACTCCATTGTGTAAGTGTACCACATTTTCTTTATCCATTCTTTGGCTGAGGGACATCTAGGTTGTTTCTAGTTTCTGTCCTGAAATCCAAAAAAATCTACCTAGACACTGAAATTTTAATAAGTCAATCATCCTTTGTAGAAAGAGTTTGTTTCCAGGAATTCTTCTTCACAGTTTCCCCTGTTGACTAAGCACAATACGTTGTGCATGTGGTTCAGTTACTTTGGGTACACAACTGCCAATGTGGTTGAAGACCCAGCATTTCTGAAGTCCACATGAGTGTAATCTAGACCAAATTGGCACAGGTTTGATGCAGTTTATCACCTTGAGTTTATAGTCTATGATTGGGTTAGAAAAATGACTCTTTGATGCAATGTCCTGTTTTGCTTTCAGTTGATGAAGTCACATGATTTTATTTATCTTGAAAGGGAATAAGAGATAGTTTATTCTAAAGCAAAATATGAAAGTGTGTGGTCCAGGAATACAGATTTAGGTTCTTCTAAATCCCGATCTTCCAATGTAGACGCAGTTTCATTGGCCTTTATTTTTTCTTGATATTTTTTCTCTTCTTATTTTTAAAATGTAGGTACTTATATGTAATTTCTCTCATGAGACTGCTTTTAATTTGTTATGGAGGTTTCACTTGTTGTGTTTTAACTTTTGTTTAATTCTGGGATTTTATTTTTTATTTTTTATTTCTTCTTTGACCCCACTAATCATTCCAAATCATTAATTTGGGATTCCAAACTAGATCCCAATAGTTTCTGTGAGTTTGTATAATTAATGTTTATTTCTTGTTGATTTTTAAACTTTACTATATTGTTTTCAGACAAAATATATGAATTTATTTTAGTTTTTCTGAATTCATTAAGTTTGTTTTGTGTCCAAGAGAGTCATCTATTTTGTTTTCCCTTCCCTTCTCCCTCTTGCTCTGCCCCCACTCATTTGCTAATCCCTTAATAATATAAATGGAATATTTGAATATTCAGAAAATATTTTAAGGTTGAAATGAATTATTTCTAAATATATTTGATAGGATGTATCGGTCAAGTCATTTAGGCTGTAGTTATTTTACTATTTTATGCAATATTTCTAGGTTTTGTTTCTTTTTTCTATATATATTTAGAAAATTGGTTTTTTAATCTGTCTTAATTTTTGTGTGTATTGTTGGTTATCAATGAACATGCAAATGTCGTAGTGGCCATATTGTTTTGTATTCTTTTTTTTATTATTATTATTATTTTCTTTATTTACATTTCAAATGCTATCCCGAAAGTTTCCCATACCCCTCCCCCCAACTCTGTTCCCCTACCCACC
>NC_034591.1:25479176-25482024 GCF_900095145.1 Mus pahari
ATTTGTGTTCTCTTAGGGTCTGTATCACATCTGTCCAGGATCTTCTGGCTTTCATAGTCTCTTGTGAGAAGTCTGGTGTAATTCTAATAGGCCTGCCTTGTTTTGTATTCTTTGTTGCATATTAATTATTCATCTTTCTATGAAATAGTCTTAAAATATTAGTTATTTCATTTCTCCTTGAACAATCTCGTTAGAGTTCTTCCTTGACAGCTTTTCTCAAAGGTCGAAATGATATTACTTATGAACAATCTGATGCTGAAACTAAATATTTATGACTATCTCTTACTTAAAAATAAGATTTAGGATTGCAGAATGGTGCTTTTCCTATCTCATTATCGTATTTTTTAAAAGTCTTTTATTTTACTTTTACGTGCATAATGATTTTTTCTGCACGTGTATATGTGCACTGCATTCGCGTGTGATGTTCTAGTGGTCTGAAGAGGGGGTCAGAGCACTTAGAACTGTGATATGGATGGCTGTGAGCCACCCATCAGGTCCTCTGAAAGAACACAGCACCATCTCTGCAGCCTAGGCTTGACTTTATCTTAAATAGCTTATTCCTTTTAGTTTTGTTGCCCCACTCTATTGCTTTCTCCTTAAAATGTCAAAATCAACAAAATTTTTCTTCTTTTGTTTTGACTCTGTTGCTCAACTTCCTTTTCTTCTTTAATATATCCAATATTTGATTTCTTTCTATGTAGTAAGCATGACCCATAAATTTAAAGTTGCCAACAGTGCATTCATTGAAGTAATAATAATGCTGAAAACATAGTATGCCTGGCTCAGATGTTAGGATGTTGTTCACTTGTAAGAGCCAGAATTTCGATCCTAGCACAGACTTAACAGACCAGCACATCCCACAAGGCCTTGTCACTCCAGCCCTGGGGTACCCGGTGCCTTCTTTTGGCCTATGTGCCTGTCCCCACACATGACTGTGCATACACTCACACAAATCCAATACATAAATAAACAAATAAAATTTAGGCATTATATATATGAAAGGACATGAGAAAAAATATATATGGACATGAGAGATGGCTGACTATCTGAATTCAATTGTCAGAAGACACATAAAAGTGAAAAAGAGAACTGACCCAATAAAGTTGACCTTTTACCTCTTATGTGCCCAGCACTGTGCTTGCACCAGTATATAAATCTCTCTCTCCTCTCTGTGATACATGCACAAAGTATAGAATAGATTTTAAACACAGAATAGAAGACCTATGTGATAGTGATAGTAATACAAATATATGTATATATATAAGCATACATGTATATATATATAAACATATATGTGTGTATATATACATATATATATTCTTGGAGAATTAACACTATACAGAAATATTATTTGAACATTGGATTATTTAAGCTCTAATTTTATAGTTATTTTTACATTCTGTTGTGTCATAGTCACAGATCATTGGTGTTACTGCAGTCCTTTACAACTTATATTTTGTTCTTAGATATGGTTGTGTTGAGAACATTCTGTGCATATTTAGGAGGACTGCCTGTTTTCTGTATGTCAGGCATACTGCTTGATATATTTGTAATCTCTTGAGATTGGCAGCTTTTTTCCAGGTACATTATAACCCTGCTCATATTTGCTCGACCTAGCAGCTTCTGAAACAGGCGTGTGAATACCTTCTGTACAGCATTGATTTCTCCCACTGTTCCCTTAATGCTGCTTGATGTAATTTGAAGCATTAGTTTCGGGCATCTATGGGTTTATTGTGGCTATAAGTCTTCCATACACTTATTACTTTTGCTAGGATATAATTTCCATTTTTATGTGATGTTGTCTGAATGTTTGTGCCTCTCAGAATTCATGTATTGAGGCAGAATCTAGCCATGAAAGCTCCTACCCCATCAACCAGAATAGTGTCCTTATGAAAAGGGGCCCGGGGGAATTCCGTTGCTCTCTTTTCTTCATGTCAAGGAATGGAAAGGCAGTGGCAAGCAGACTTTCATAAGACATTGACTTTGTTGCATATCTTGTTGGAAATCAAATTTCTAGAACCGTAAGCTATACAGTTTTGCTTCTAGACTATGTAGCCCATAGTACATTGTTATAGCTGCTTGAGTGGACTAACACACTGCCCTTTAATTTTTTTCTTTGTCCAATGTTATATTTATTCACATTATATAAGGACAGACTCTTTTATTTATTTTCCTGATACATCTGATCTCCTTTCCATTTGGTCTTCACCGTACCTTCTGAGTTTTCTAATGCCTCTTGTTTTCTATACAGCTTCATTTTATTTCCCAGATTCCAACCTCTCTGTTGTTGGTTGGTGAGCATGGCTACCAGGTTGTCATTATGATGCTCACACATGTCTGAGGGCGCATTCATCTGTTTACTCACTCTCCTTCCTAAGTCATTTACACCTCTCTTCCCTTTTCAAGAGGAAGCTTTGCATGCCTGCCATGTTGACCTCTCCTTGCTTCGATCTTATTAGCATTATGAAGAGTTTTAGTATTTCCATTTATTTGGAAATCTTTCAGTAAATAATTTCTTGACTCTTTCACTTTTTCCATTATTTTTTTTGTTTACAAAACAATAGGTTTCATTGTGGCCTTTTATATAACTTCATAATTTGCCCATATACCCCCTCAGTTAACTGTTTCTTGTTTTCCTTAATGCCTCATGTTAGTCTCTCTTCCCTGCATTAGACTTTTGCTTTTATACTCTTAAATATGAATTCTGCATATGAGGAAGATCACGGAATATTTTGTTTTTCCTTTTCTACTAACCACCTTTGTCCTACCATTTCTTTTTTTTTCAATTTTTTTATTACTTCATTTACATTTCAAATGCTATCCCCAAAGTCCCCTATACCCTCCCCTC
>NC_034591.1:25482384-25494068 GCF_900095145.1 Mus pahari
TTCTGGATGGTCCATCCTTTCATCTCAGCTCCAAACTTTATCTCTGTAACTCCTTCCATGGATATTTTGTTTCTTTTAATCAAGTTGTGGGGCTTTTAAACCACATTTTAATAAATGAAGTCAAGTCTCTATTTTCCTTCTTTCTTTTTTAATGTTACTTTTAGGACCTGCTTTGTATAGATATTGAGGCTTCCATCTCTGGCTCTCAGTTTTATATTCTACTGTTAAAATATAATTTTATTCTTGGAGAGATAGAAAACCTGACTTTCATTTAATTCATTTTAAAGTTGTGTCCATGTTATTAATTAAATACTATTTATTTCTGCTCTTGTGTTACTTCAGGTATTTCATTTTTATAGCCTGTAGTCCCACTGGGGTTGTTTGTTAATTAATTAATTAACTAATTAATTGATCTCCTGTTTTCCTTATCTGCTGCAAGCAGATCCATTTAAGTCCCCCAACAGGCATTTTGTAGCTTTCTGGATTCACTAGTGTTTCTTGATTACTGGCAGACGGCATACTTCCTTGTCTGCTAGATCTCTATTGGATCTTCTAATAAACTTGTCCTAAAAGCTACTTTTGGTAGTCTTTAACATCTATGGGGAGATGACTAAATGGCAGTGTTTGACTTTGGGAGTTCTGGTAACTGAAGACAAATTAAGGAGGAGAGTGAGAAAGTGGAGAAATGGTTGTCACAGAGCTACGCTTGGTCTTCCTTTCCATTGCCAGTCTATCAGGAATCCTTCAACCTGAAAAAGTAGGAGACTTTGTGAATAAAACGTTAGGAATGGAAAAACTAGCACAAGCTATACCCCACCAGTTCCCCGGGAGTTGAAAGGAAGAGCCATAGATGTCGTGGGTAGCTGCATTTGTTTATGTGAACTCCTTGGGTCTTTGAGGCTTTTTAGGTCTCTGAGAGGATCTCATGAACACTGGAAGCAACAGTCAGACTTGGTGTGAAGGCAAGATCACAAGCACTGGAAAGAACTGAAGCACAAACCACACTGAATATCTGTTTTCTACCCTGTTCTTTCCTGCACGTGGTCTCCTGGTTTCTTTACCCCTCCTACCCCATCTCAGATGCAGGCTGACTCATGAAACTTTGGGGTTTTTGTTTGTTTGGTTGGTTGGTTGGTTGGTTGGGGGCTTTTTTGTTTTGTTTTATTGGATATTTTATTTATTTGTATTTCAAATGTTATCCCTTGTCCCGGTTTCCCCTCCGCAAACACCCTAGCCCATCACACCTCCTCTGCTTCTATGATGGTGCTCCCCACCCCACCCACCCACTCGCACTTCATGGCTCTGTCATTCCCCTACACTGGGGCATCAAGCCTTCACAGGACCAAGGGTCTCTCCTCCCATTGATGTCTGACAAGGCCATCCTCTGCTACATGTGCTGCTGGAGGCATGGATCCCTCCATGTGTATTCTTTGGTTTGTTGTTTAGTCCCTGGGAGCTCTGGGGAATCTGATTGGTTGATGTTGTTGCTCTTCTTATGGGGTTACAAACCCCTTCAGCTCCTACAGTTCTTTCTCTAACTCCTCCATTGGGGACCCCATTCTCAGTCAAATGGTTGGCTTCGAGCATCCGCCTCTGTATTTGTTAGGCTCTGACTGAGCCCATTAGCTGATCTCTTTTATTACTAATTAGCTAATTATTGAAATGCCTGTGTCCTCTCAGATTCTATAGTTCCTTCAGGGCTGATTCCCAGAAAGGGCATCATTGCTCTCAACCCACCCTGAGAAGTGCGATATGGTTTTACATATACATTTTCTGCCAAGACAATAAACTGTTTAAAACCATGGACTGTCTCTTTTCATCAAGACCCCACCGTGGGGAGCCATGAAGAAGGCCTTCACCTACAGAGCCACAACACAGCCTAATTTCCTGTAGAAGTCCTCTCTGTGCTCTTACATCTGCCAAGCTAAGGACAATTGTCCCGTGAAACAAGTAGGAGCTTCCCCCCATCCCCAGCCCTGGGTTAGGTGCAGCCTGTGACCCCTGACTCCATTCTTTGCTCTTTTATGACTTCCAGTGTCACCTTGATGTCCAAGAGTCTGAGAAGCCCACGCTCAAGCCTTGTTGCAGGCCAGGGACCCTCAAGCCAGCTCTGGCTTTCCCACATCTCAGCCTGTACTTTCCCACCCCTGGAGCAGCAGCGTCTTGGTGCTTCCCTACATCCCTAAACCCACCCTGGAGGTGCATGGGGAAAGCGCAGTGAAAAGTGTTCCACCTCCCTAAGTGACTGTTCTCAGCGGAGGAGAAGTGGGCTTACAACCTGACAAAGCACACCCTTGGTTGTGTAGATATTTTTTGGAGTCGCAGCTGAGAGTGTGTAGCTATACTAGGAGCACAGTACATATGTGAGAGATCTATATGTATTAGCTTTGGTCTTGCAGGGTTGAGCGGAGACATAATTCTTGGTGTATTTGCGATTTTTTGTTTTTCTAATGAAAGACATCTAACTGGTTTTATTGAATTTCTATTGAACACGGCACTATCATAGTCTGAGATTTGGAGGCAAATTTTCCTAATTAAAAGATTACAGATTACTTCAGCAACAGAGACTGCAGTGATATTAGGTGGCATTGCTGGTCAATAGGGAAAGAAGGATGGCCCAGCTTGAGCCGCAGTGGAGGAGCTTCTGGGACAGTTTGATATTGAATTTCTTTAAGTAGAAAACAGGCATTGATTAGAACCATAAGGGGCCGGCTGGCCAACACTTAAGACCTGAAATCCTCAAACACATTGCTAACTCAAGTGAAGGAAGATATAGCATTAGAAATATTTTCAGATCTAACTTAGCTATAGTTTCAAGGGTGCTTTTTTTCAACACTGCAGGGGATTATTTAGAAATATTGAAAGTAAATTAATTCCATGTTGCAAAAATATGTGTCTAAAGTTCTTGGTTTGGAAATTCTTCTTCCCTTCCTTTGCTATCCCAATACTGTATTATAATTTTTTTCTTCTTTTAGGTTTCCAGCCACTTTTCCCATGTTCCATGCCTCTATGACATCAATTTTACCTAAACCCAAGGTTTAGAGTAAGATGCCTGGCTTTTTATTTTAAATTTGCAAGTGGTGTTTCTCTGCATGTACCCGATGGCTTTCCAAATGTGATAGTCAATCTCTACTCTTTATCAGTGACCTCATTTTAAACTCCTCTAAGTGTTAAGTCATGTGATAAGCACTGAGCCATAATGTAACCTCGGAATGACCAGTGTTTTCCATGTTGTTGTCTAGGAAACGAGTGCAGATGTCTAGAACATCATGCAGATGTTCTGAGAGCATTTCCGGAGCTTGGGTCTCTTTGATTGCTAGCTGAGAGGAGACCTCACATCCAGCTACCGCCTCCAACAATACACGCCATTTTGTTTCTTCACACTCAGAACAGCAATGCATAAGTTTGGGACTTAGAAAGCCTTGATTTGTACCCAACCCAGAAGTTGAGCTGCCATCACTATTGATAAATGTTGGACCTATGGTAGAACAGGATGGGTATGAAACATCGGTATCAGTGAGTAATGAATGAAGTGAAGCTTCATGCTGATAAATATCTTATCATGTCTTTTCCCAATGCTTTATCTTCCCTCAGCATTGTAGTATCCAGTTGTACACAAAGGCCCATTTAGAAGTAATTTTACAGTAGACATTTTACAGTAGGTCTAAGGAGATGGGCAGCTACCGCTACACAAGTTGCTCTCTTGAAGACTTACATTTATGGAGTGTGAAATTATTTGTTTTGTTTTGTTTTTCCAAAAATCTTCCTGTGATTTCTGCTCTCTGGACCATTCAGGGAAGGATGCATCTCTGTGTATCCTTTCTAAACAGATCCCCAGGTCTCAGGAGGCAGCAATTTAGGTGCTACACTTTCAAATCACCCTGCTTCCCTTCACGAGCCCAGTGGTTCTCATTTAATTCTCAGCGTTTTCATTTCATGCCTTCTGGGCCTGAAAAAAAAAAAATCTTTCTAACACTGGCCTTTGCGCAATTTATTGATATTTAATTAATTACCTTTCATTCAGTCTTAATCTTTCTCTTAAATTATATCAAGAACTTGTAATTATAACAATTCTAACGACTTGAGGAGATGTTGGACAGATCAAATCTGGCTTCAGAATAATGAAAGCCAAGATGGGACAAAATGATTTTATACATCCCTGTGCTGGATTTCTATGCTATCATCCCCAAATGTATCTAATAATAGGCTGACAGTAATGGATGGTTTCATATTATCAAGGGTATGAGGGCTGTGCCACCAGGTTAGATTCAAAGTGGTTACACTAATAAGGATAATGATCTTGTGATTCATGTAAGCCATCTCTAACCTGTGCTTTTAGATCCTTCTCCCTCCCACAAGACAAACATGGTGGAAAGCTGGCAGCTCATGGCTGAAAGGAAGAATGCATGGAATGAGCGGAGACAAAAATGAATGAATGAAAGATGACAAATGTATTTCTTTATAAAAATATGCCAATATACATCTTTGCCTTTTTAATATGCTCTGTATTTATACATGTACACAGCAGAAGCGTTTCACACAATTTAGGTATGACATGCGATGTTATGGTAAGTCAGTTTGATTTCATCAGCTCCTACTACATAAGCACAATAACATCTCAAACACTTCAACAATATATTATCACATTTGTACTAGAGCTGCCTGAAATACACTGATTTCGATGTTTGTAAACAAAACATAGGGGCATCACCATGTAACACTGTGATTGAAAAAAAAAAAAAAAAATCCTTCCTTTCAATCCCTCTTTCCATTTTGGTCAAGGAGACTCTCAGTATCCAAGGTGCACAGTTGCTATTGAAATGCAGTTTTCTCTGGGTGCACCAAGTATGTAACCAGAAGGAATCAAGTTACTTTTGTCTTTACACAACCAAATCACCTCTGAAAGGCAGTGACAAAAGATTACAAAGGTGAGAGGAGATTTTGAGGCTCTCCATGAAGCTCCTCATTTAGCATACAAATTAAATAATTGGTGGCTGATTGATGTCGCAGATTCAGAAATCTGTGATGGTATTGGTTTATTCATGGATCTTCGAAGATCTACTGGTGAGTAAAGAGAGGTATGGAGATACCGTGCTGGGATTTGAGGGAAAGCTCTATTTTTAATTTAAGATGAATTAATATGAGGTTGGCTTTGAAGTCCCTACATTGTGGGGTTTGTTTTTTTCCCCCTCTTGTTTTGCTAATAGCAGCAAGCAAGAGGTCAACAAGAAACTGATTTGTAATTAGCCACACAGAATCTTCTTGAAAAACACAGGGACCTTGTTAGGCTTTGCAGCTGGGTGGAAGGCAGTTAATGGACTTGTAAGGAGTCTTTTAATTGCCAGTTGTAAACAAATCTATTTCTTACTGCTAGATAGCACCCAAGGGCAAGAGATAATCTGCTTTATAAACCTTGGAGTGATTTGTTTTATAAATCCTGTACTTTAGGAAAGTGGAAAACGCTCTTTTAAAGACATTTTTGGGGGGCAGTTCTGTGAAAAATTTGGTGATAGTTTCTTTGCGACCTCCCAATTTATATAAATGTCAGTGACCAAAGCACATACAACATTCAGATCAATTCATTACAACATTTGGGTTCTGCCTGGTGAACTGGATCATGTTATAAAAGACACAGCATCTTTCAGAGGTCATGTTAGTTGTGTAGTTGACTTTGAACAGACGGTAGCATGTGTAATATAGGAACTGACTGAAATAAAAACATTAAAAACCAGATCCGTAGTTAAATACAGAAATAGTCTAATTCAAAATCCAGTGTCAAATTTAAAAACATTGAGAGTGATTTTAATTTCTCAAAGGTACAAATGGCTCAAAATTAACAAGGAGCACCCTGAATCTGAACTAGGTCAATTTAGTGACATCTTTTGAATACCTTGCCCGCTTTCCTATGAACACTGTCATCTCAGTCCAGAATGAATGATGGAGTTCACAAGTTGCAATGGGAGACTCTATTCCTAGACTGACTCCCAAAGCAATAGTACCAAAAATCACTTTCTTCAAATTCACTATGGACAAATTCACTTAATACTTCTTCACAAATGATATGCTCAGCTCCTGGGAGGATGGGAATCACTTGAAACGCATGGTCTCTTTCCCCAGGAAATGAAGGCTCAGTGGATCACAATGTTTGGGGTGGCTTCACATTCAAGCGGATGCGTCTTGCTGGATGACATTCATGGGGATAATTTCAGCACTCTCCTCGCCTTCGTTGTTGCTGATTGGAGGATTCCTTGGTTCCTGATGGCAGATGTAAATGGGGAGGCCATCTGGCTCAGCAAAGGCTACAGCCCGAGGAGCACTGACCACACGGTTGGTGGGGCGGCGGCGCCTTCCCCAGCGCTGGCTCCACTGGATCTTGAACTGCGTCCACTGGCGCTTCAGGGTGACTTGCACCTGCAAGAGCAAAGAAACCTTGTTTCCAAAGACTGTCCGCGGTGACCCCAGCAAACCTTATGTACGTGACTCTTGGGACTCATCAGAGGCGAATGGAGGTTACATTGTAGATCTGATCTAAGAACTGAGTTTATACTGAGGCAAAGAAATACACCTCCTAGGAATATCAATATGCTAATCAAGATAGCGAGCTACTTGTTTGAGTGACAACCGGCAAACAGAGCTACTTGTTTGAGTAACAACCGGCAAACAAGCCATTTTTGAGCAAAGCTTTCTGTCTTGGCTTTCATAGCTTGCTAGAGAAAGTTGCTTCATTTCATAATGTAGCAGACATGTCCCAGTAGAGAGAGTTAAGAAAACTTACCTGTTGCCTTTCATGTTAAGACATGATTTGATCAAAATCTGAGCTTGTGTATCATGAAAATATATTCATAAACCACGCGACAGTCATAGATTTTACAATAATAGATCTATATTGTACATTTACCCTTAGCACCGAATGAGGTATTCCAGATAAAAACTTTGACTAAGGGAGTGGAAACATTTTAAGAGTGAGACTTTAGTCTCTCTTTGTAGAAAAAAAAAAATCAGAATAATTTGGTAATTGGATCATGTAAAATACTGGACTTTTCAAACAAGCTATGGATGCATGTGTGTGTGTGGAGCATTTTAGATACTAGTGCATTTTAAGCAGAGAGAAACTCTTACAGTGCTAAGAGGCGAGGTGTACCATGCAGCTGGAGTTCGCCCTGAAAAAAGTCATACAGGGACAAAGGATGGCACAAAGCATTTAGTTACTCCTTACTGACTGATTGCCCCAGGCCATATTATAATCACTTGATTTGAATTAATTTTTTTTTAATCCTCACAACAGCCTCCTTCCAAGACACCAGTGTGGTGTTCACTTACAGATGGGAGGGCTTAGATTACACCATGCGTGCACAGCACGGGAGCTGCAATGTGGCAGAATCCAAGTTCCAATTGAAGCCTGGCTTTGTTTGGATTGTAGATAAGCCCTTTGATGTCAGGGTTATAATCTAGAGACTACCAGTATACTCTTGAAAAACCAGGAAAGATGCCAGTTCGGTGTCTTTGGAGATGCAGTGTCTGTAGTTAAAGGGATCCAACAGATAGTTTCCATGGATTCAGCATCTCTTAGGTACCAAGGTTGTCTTTACAGCTAAAGCTTACTTGGTGTTTTAGAGGCATCCACTGCAAACACTTAAACATGCGAGAAGTGCCCCACATGGAAATAAAATCTTGTTTTTGCCTCTCTTGTCCTTTTACAATCCCTACCAGAGAATCTATGAATACTGAATTACCCAGCCCAACATGAGGCCGAAGGGCTTAAAGTCAATTTTAATTTTTTAAAATTATTATTATAGGAAGTTAGCAACGCTCTCTAATTGCATTTCAAATTTATGAGCCATCCTTTTGTGTGGTGATGATAATCCGCTTCCAATCTGCTTCCACTTATAAAGTATATGCATAGAAACATAGAAACAGATCCTGAGCAGCACACAAAAGATAATGATGTAATGATGAAAATGATGAATGATGTAATGATGAAAGCCCAATAAGGCTTATCTCTTAGAAAGGTAGGTGGATATAGTACTTGGACTATATGCTGATTTGAGGATAGGACTAAGGGCATTGAATCTGTGATCTAGGAACAAAAACTAAAAACTGTAACAGTCCGGAGACTTTTTTCTATTCTGGAAAGCAGTAGAAATGTCTAGTGAGATCACAGGGTAAGACCAAATGCACAGTGTTTCGGATCATATGTTCACTGTTCATTTGAAAAAGTAATAAAAATGTGTTTTTTTTATCAATTTATTTGTTTTTGAATTTAAAAAAAAAATGAAAGCTCCGTCTGAGGGTTTGAAGACACACTTGTTCTTGCTGCTTCTATTACATAGAACTAAGCCATGGAAGGCTAGGATCTTTGGGCCATGGTTCCCATATCTGAGGAGATAAATATTATGCTGAAATCTTCTTGGATACATTAGGATGTTTTGGTGTGTATCCCTCTTTTCCTGTTAAATTTTTCTTAAGCCCGTAGTTATGTACTGATGCATGGGAATTTGGGGTTTCCCTTCAATAGTGGAGAGAGGCCTGTTCATCATTCTTTACTCCGTCACCACAACCCAGCATACCCTCTGATCTTAGGCTATCCATGAACCCTGTCTTTAAGGCTTTATTTCCATGATGGCGACCACTGACAGCAACATGCTGATAATGAATCAGAATTAAATTTCCTGACCTACTGGCCCCTTGGATCTTTGCTGAAACTCAATATCCAGCCAGGCAAAGCCTCGTGACACACTTATCTCAGATGTAGCTGAAAGTAACATCCTACAAGTGTGACAGAAGGGGAAATGTATGCAGAATGTCCAGCTGAGACCCAGGTGCCTGACGTCCGTGGGACTGTGTGATATTACATTTGGCCCAGCATACCGTTTTTGTAATATTAGAAATGTCACATTTACAACTTCCTCTAGCTACACTATCTTAATGAAAACAGAAACATTTCAAACCCAGAAAAACATAGGCAATAAACTCCAGCTATTTCAACTGTCATGGGTCCCCCTTGGGTTTACTTTGTGTCTGAGACTCCCAATGACATTGTCGTTAAGACACAATAAATATTGTGGCAATTTTACAAATGCTTGGGATCCTCTTGTGCCTTTCAACGCTTGGTCTTTCTGAGCCTGATCTTTGTATTATCCCTGTTTTAATATTGTTTTCAAAGAAAATATTTATTTTATATACCAAAACAAACTCAGAATGCAAGAGTCTAACATTCACAGAGCATTTTCACTGGCACGACAAGATTTTACACTGGATGATTTAAGCCCCATTCAGTTTTTAGTTTTTCCTGTCAAAGAATAAAAGGAGGAGAAGAGGTTATTTGACGAGCTAGAAACAGAAGGAAACCTCATTTTTATTCCAGACTCCTACTCTGTCATGTAGCAATCATGAGTCCACAAATACACGTCGTTGGGTGGAGGAATAAACTGTTGGATCAAAGAAGAAGATGTATCAGTGAAAAGGGAGTAGAAATATTTAACTTGTATTTGGAGATGGGTATCAGTTGACGCAGCAGGCAAGTATTTTAGATACTCAGTGAATATTATTTAAAGAAATAATAGGACCTGTATTAGGTACACACTGCTAATGATTAGAAAATATCCTCCTAAACACTTAATGGATAGAATGGGATCATATGACAACTAACTGGGGTTTGTCTTGATTAGAAGTGTTTTTTCATAGGAAAGAATTTACAACGAGAAGAACATTTGTGTGTTCTAACAATTGAGGAGCTTGTTATTCCTTGACACTGTGAAGCTTACTTGGAAGAACCTCTAGGGCCTTAGAAGCTCTCTTATCACGTTGTATAAATTGGTCTCTCAGGCAAGATTTTGTTAGAGGGGAGGTGACTCTGGCTGAAGCTGCCTGGATAGTCTGGTTGCCTAAGTCTCTGCATACACTGACCCAGATAGTCTGATTCTTATATAACAGCAATCTCGGACAGCAACCTGCTGACGGTGAATCAAAGTTAAAATGTCATTTTAATTTTATCATTGCATTGCTGACATTATCAGCTAAGATAGCACCTGGCGTGCTCTTTGGCCTCTGTGTGTAATCGCATTGAACATCCATAGGTGAGTGCCATTCAGCTTGAGGTAGTAGGATAACCGCCAGTACACCATTACTCACAATCCCCTACGAGAGCATATTGAAATGAGATCTGATGAAATTGCGCTGTGGTCCTTAGGAAAACGTAAAAGGCTGGCTTTATATAAGTGGATGATAATATTATGTGAAAGACATGCTTACCTCATGGTTGCAGAAGCAGTAGATAGTCGCCACAAAGAATCCCTAAAGAGAGAAGAAAACGTACGTTAATTAAATTTAAAAAAATTAGAAGCCATGGCCATCCAAAGAATCTTTCGCACGTGTGAGGGTGAAGCTGTGGACTGTGAGTTAGTGAGGAACTGTTCCAACTATGTCTCTCAGAAACTGAATTTAGTTGCCTGGAGAATCTTGCTTAAGCTTCATAAGATGCCTTGTGCCAAGTTGTTAAGTATGATCCCAGTAGCTTAGGTTATTAAAGAAATGCCTTGCCTTTCTTTGTGACTTAATTAACTTTAGCCTGCTCCTCTTGTTAGGCCTTAGCAGTTGGAAGAATGCAGTGGATTTGAAGTTTGTAATTGAGAGAGAAAAATTCTGGCCTAGACTCCTATGCTGGACCCCTCTCCCTGAGACCCTAGTCATATCCAGATAGAGTCTCAAAATACCTCGCCTTTATTGGAGCTTTTAATCTGGACCAAGTCTTTGGAGTGAATGGAAACAAGGAACTTGCTCTCTTCTCTAGTTTGGCTAACTGTGCAGCCCAGGACTGCTCTGACATCTCACTTTGTAATGTCCTGTGTGAGAAATGTTAGAAGCCCAGGTACAGTGTTCCTTTACAGGCCTAGAACTCTCATGGACAGATTCATACAATGAACGGTAATAGGGCAGGAGACAGGGGCAGCTTTGTGCAAATTCACTACTCTAATCACTCCAAAGTCACACTGGTTTATGAAAGAAATGCTCTGTAGCTACCTGATATGTGTAAAGCTGCCTGTGTGGGGCCAGTAAAGGGTCCTGTGTATCAATAAAATAGAAACAAATGCCTTTAAAAACCCAATTTCCTTCAAAATTTTTAGTTGGGTCTACTCAGTTAAAGGCTATGCATTTTGACTTCTAAGATCATAATCTTACAAGGAATGTTCTGGGTTTTAGTCAGATGGACCTAGCAGGAAAATAAGCCATCAAGTAAACGTGGGGTTAGTTTCCTTACCTGGAAATGAATCAGAGAGTGCATGAGATAATCATAGATTTTCCCAAGCACCTTGTTGGAGGGCCTCCAGGGGAACACAACAAACTGGATCCCCAGCAGGGGCACAAGGACCATGGTGGCCTTCACAGCCTTCAGGTACATGTAGGACTCGGCCTCGTGGGTTTGCCTCATCTTGGTCACAAGCACGCGGACAATGTTGAGCAGAAAGAAGAAGTTGACCTGCAGAGAGTCGGATTGGTGAAGGATCCATTACTGTGGTGTGGACAATATGATATCTACTAGATCGATGACTAGAGAACTTTTAAAAATAAAAGAAGTTGACCTCTGAACCACATCTAATTTTTGGCTTTGAAGGTGAGTTTTGAAAATAAAATTTTAAAAGAATTTTACTGTAAGCACATAGAGTGAATTTTTAAAAGCTGGAATA
>NC_034591.1:25494120-25529969 GCF_900095145.1 Mus pahari
AAAAAAAAAAAAAAAAAAAAAGAAAGAAAGAAAGAAAGAAAGAAAGAAAGAAAGAAAGAAAGAAAGAAATGGAAAGGAAGGAAGGAAGGAAGGAAGGAAGGAAGGAAGGAAGGAAGGAAGGAAGGAAGGAAGGAAGGGAAAGAGACTTTTGATAGTCATTGAATCCTTCAAACTTGGGTCCCTGACTGAATAAAAGGAAGATGAGCACCAGCAGAATTCATCACTCTCTTCTTCCTGACTATGGACACAACCATGCGAACAGCCTTCTCATCTTCTGGCATGCAGCCTCTGTCAGGATGGTCTGTATGCCCTCAAACCAGGAGCCGAATACACTCCTCACTAAGTTGTTTTTGTCGCAGCAAACAAGAAAAGTAGATAGCCCAATGGGAGTGACCAAAACCCAGCCTGGGTGGTGACCCAATTTCTTTGATTACCAAGGGATGCCTCCTCAGTGCAATAGCAGATTATGGTCATCCAGATTTGAGACTGTTTTTATTTTTATTACTATGAGAAAGGAAAACACTGCCTTTGAGATTAAAGTGTTACACTGCCCTCATCCTGTGTATGCAAATGAGCTTCTCCACATATAAAGCAAAAGAAAATTTTTGAAAAACATAGTGGGTTCCTTTATGATAAAAATCACATTAAATTTGCTTGATCTTGTAGTTGCCGTGCATGTGCCACCTATAAATGTATTCACAAAGTTGGGCAATGACACTCATAGCAATATATTTAAAAATCAGTTTCTCACCACCAGAGCCACCATGACAGGTCCATGGATGATGTAAAGCAAGTGGGTTTCCGCACTCAGCCAGCAGCTGAAGAAAAGCAAGGGTTCATATCAGTACAAATGTGCTCTTTCTTTGGAATATCCTATTAAAAATCAACCTGATACTTACTTGTCGTTGTAGTAGAGGGCACGAGTGATGGCGTGGATAATGGTTGGCACTATCGGGAACCCTAAAATTGGGAAAAGCACAAATCAAACTCGGCCCCCAAGATTGCATAGATAACGGTGGTATTTTTGCAAAGATGGTTGCAAGTTGAGGGTACCTATCAAGACATTCCTCTGATGTTTGTAGACAAGTGATCTTTGGCCATGCCAGGAAGAATTGCTCCTGGCTCGAGCCACATCAGCATGTGGAGTTTGGCTAAGAGCATCCAGACAATTAAAGGCCTTTCACCAGTTCCCAGCTGCAGCAGGTACCTGGTAACTTGCACTGTGAGTCTTACTAATGCTGTTTTCTGAAGACGCTTTTGCTGATACTCTGAACTGGGACAAGAAAGTCTGTCCCAGTTGTTGTGGATTAGACTCTCACATGGCGAGATTCTGGGCCGGGCTTAAGGGATGTCAGCTGGGATGCTGACTGCCATGAAAGCCTTCATTGATGTCCATATGAATTCTGTTGGGTATCATTTTATTTTCCTGTTTGCTTCATGTATACTGATTCTGTTTCCTTTTAAAAGAATATTTTAGAAAAGCCAGTATATTCCTACCTATCTATAGTTCTGGCTGTGGCTTTTAGAGGAACTGCACTGTCCTCTCCCTTTTCAAAATTGAAGTGCTACTACAAACATAAACAAAACTCCCTTTGAGTTTATCTTTTAGAAAAATACAGAAGATATCCATTCAGCCTGCCAGATTATATATTTCTAAAATAACTTTTCTCACCACAAATGTATTCTAAAGTTGTAATTTTCCTTTAAAAAGACTGTCTTTTTATTCTTATGTACCTAGTACATGATAATACAGCTTGATTTGATCGAAGCATCTGTAGAAAGAGGTTTGTTGTTACAGTCAGGCTAAGAAAGGTGTCTCAGGAAAGAACTAAACTGGTACCCATCAAATTTCCATAAATGAGATGAAAGGAAGAAAGAAAGTCTAAAACGATTAGGTTTTTACATAAAATCATGTGGGTTTCTAAGTGCATAAATGAAATAATTCAATAATACCACTGATTACATGTTGGGCTTGAAATAATTTTAACCTGGACTATTTACACAACATACAATGGATGTGCTATTTGTAGTAGGTCTAACGGACTGCTTCCTCATTTGAATTCAAAGACCCAAAGTTATTGTCTAGATCTATTCTGAAATACTCATTTTAGGATTAGACAGCAAAAAAGGCATTTGGGAATCAGAGTCTACCACTCCACCTCACTGAACGACAGGCGTATTTCTTAGCCAATAAGTATACCCTACATCTAACTGCCAGGTCTCGCCACATTCCTATAGCTACTGTAGCTTTTTTTTTTTTTTTTAATGTACAGTTTTGGTTTTTCTCTCTGTTCCTGTTCTTCTAATCCCCAGGACTTGTAACAACCTGACCTTTCTACTAAAGGCATTGAAAATAAGAGCAATACTTATGCATCTCATAAATCATGGGATTCCATTCCGGTTTGAATCCTGGATGTGGAAACACGTTTGTTCACCCAGATCGTCTTCATGTCCCCTAAAGACTAGTTAGTGCCCAGAAATTAGCTTTGAGGGCATGCTTTCTGCATCCTAACTTTGGGGAATATTTTCAAAATATCAGTTGTGCATTATTTTATTGATATTGGAAAGTCTAGATCCCACGTTACCATTTTATATTTTCAATATGAAACCATACATTGCCAATAGAAAGTTTCTCTCTTCTATTACATCTTTTAACGTCTCTGTGAAACATTTTTCTTGAAAAGTTCTTTGGGGATACCTTTACTTGTGTTCCTCCCACACAAAGACAATGTTATTTCAAGTTCTAAGTGAAGGCTAATACTTTAAAACCTGCCACTCCAATGGTCTCATTTGTTTCAGGAGAGTTGTATTTGGCATTCTGAGTTTGTTTGTTCATTTTTTTGTTTGTTTGTTTTTTAATGGTAAGGAATGTGGTGGATTTTAGTTCCCTCCCTCCCTCCCTCCCTTCCATCCTTCTTTCCTTCTGTGTGTGCATGTGTGCAATCATGTGTTTGAGTGTGTGTGTAGGTAGAGGTGAACAGACCTTGGCATGCCCTAATAGTGAACTGCTGAATTCGGGTTACTTTCTGTCTTTTCAGATACCTAATATAAGGAGGAAACACTGCCTTTTTTTTTTTTTTTTTTTTTTTTTTTAACCTGTGGCTAGACCATTGAACCAGAGAGCTATTGCCTAAGCCAGCACTGATTGGCAGTGTTCCATCTTGTGACTGCTGTGAGTGTAATTATTTTTACATTTCTACTTGGATTTTGCTAATGCAGTTCTAAACATTTGCTGATCAAGGAAAGCTAAGGTATTGTATGATATGTCATTAGCATTCCTTCCTTTTTTATACAGGTAAACAACTTATTTTCCCCTTAGTATTGTTTATATGCTAAACGCAGATCCTTATTGAGCTGTATACAAAGGTGCCAACAAGCTTTATAATTAATTTACCATGAACCAGTTTGGAAAGAAAAGTATAAATGTTTCTTCCAACATATCCTTGTCACAGTTGGATGTCATAGGTGAGAGTAAATTTGTAGCTATATTTTGTTCTCCTGGAATATTTTCTGAGTTTTACACTTTTGAAACTCGTGCAAAGAAAATTCCATCAATTGTATTTCAAATGAAATAAGTAAACTAGACTTGAAAGAAATATGTGAGGGGAGTTCTTCAAGTGACTAGAATTCTGAGCATGTCCTTTTAAATCAAGACTGGAAGAAGAGTATAAATATGCAAAGGTGCAACTACACAAAGATGGGTCGCTCGCTCCTCAGAATCTAGTTGTTTGAAATACATACCCCAGCCAAGAAGATAGTACCAGCGCAGGCGTTGCTCGTCGGTAAACACAGCCATGACAATCAGAGTATGAAGATAGATCCCCTCGCAGAGCATCCAGAAGTAGTTGCAAGACATCATGTACTGATGGAAAAAGTGTAGAACCTTGCAACTTATCTGTTAGAAAGAAATGAAGATGCTGAACGGAAGGCATTGTTAAAGATGTGGTTGGAGGAGGAGTGCACTGATGAGCCAAAGTGTCTGCATTGAACTCTCAAGAATCACCCTGAATATTTGTCAACGTGTGCCCTCTACATTTACAAATTCAAGAGACAGTGTGAAAGTCACAAGTATTTTATGTAAATAGCTGAATAGGCTACTGAAATTGGAGGCCACAAAATAATTTCTCCATTAAATTCTGGAGACTAACCTAGACTAGAGCAGTTCTTTTTCCTATGAGGTGTCTGAGATTAACTTTTTTTTTTTTTTGTTGTTGTTGTTGTTTTTAAAGAACATCCAAGGGTTTGTCATTTCTTTAATCTTTCCTCCTCCTGTGGTTCATGAGGCAAATCACCCTAGACATCAATAGTTGCTTCTGAAGCTAATTGGATTCTTAGTAATGCCTTCTTAGCCATAAAAGAAGAGACCACCAGGGGAGAAAGTTCTCTTGTATGGACCAGGAGCCTATTCTGTTCCCAGCTTCTCTTTTCTATGTAGCCTTGTTTTCTACATTAGGAACCCAGGGTATGCCAAACCCTCTGCAAACATGAGGATTGTGTCTTCAGTGACTGCTCAGAGAACAGTTATGAATGAGTTAATTACGTATCTTGTAGTCACCTAATGGGAAAGCTACCAAGTGCATAACAGAATATCCCGCTAGTCCCTAGTCATTCTAGAACAGTCACTCTCATCCTGGCACCCTTGACATTTTGGCTGGAGATCTGGTTGCTGTTGCCCTGAGCTAGTTGGTAGTTAGCTGTTTCTGCCCTTATAGCTTCCTTCACCCACTCACAACAACGAAAAACGTCTCTAGGTGCTTTCAAATATTCTTTGTGGAACAAAGTGTCTCTAGTTTAAAAGCCCTAATTGGGGACAGCAAGTTTTAATTAATTTCCAACATCCACAAGGCAATGGCAATATAACTCAGCACTCCGATTAGAGAAACTGGGACGTGGTTTGCATGGTAACTATTTTACCAAATGGCATGCATTCTATTATGCTGCTCCTCCTCTGGATTGCCTTGCATCTAGCTGGAGCTAACATTTTCCTTTCATAAAGCACTGGGACAGAAAAGTGACTTTCCGTCTAAAGCACCTTTCTGGGCTTGTATATTTCTACTGAATTCGTAGTAATTGTAATTCATTGAATGGGAAGCGATAGACTGAGGGAGCCAACACATCTTCTGGTGTGCTTCTTTCTCCTTCGGGACTCATAGGAGAAAGCTGGCTTGGCTCATTAAAAGGAGCTACTATGTTTTCAAAGATAGAATGCTTTTCTGGTTCAGACCAGTAGGAAGAAAAATGTAGAAAATCTGCAACATTGGGAAATCTGAAGTAATTTGTTTGGCTTGGGATAGAACTAGCAGACCCCTAGCCCTGCAGCTCTAGCATAGATTATCTTCCTTTCCAGGGTTAGTTGATTGACTAGTAGTTCATCAATTTGTGTTTACCGACTACGGACTTGCAATGGTGGTTCCAAGACACCCAAACACCAGGAAAGTTGAGATTCTAGATTCCTTTTCAAGGTTACTCTTTGAAATCCCAGCTTCCCCAGAATTCCTAGAGCATGTGGTGGTTTTCTCTTGTGGGGAAAGGGATCAGTGTGCGGACATGATGATGGCCTTTGCCTGTGTGATCTAGAGTAGCTGAGGTTTCACGTTAACCAAGCTTCTTCTCATTATCTGTTGTCGTTATGTTTGGAGAAATCATTATAAAAACTGAATTAGCCAGCATTAACCCATGTGTCTAGGCACAGTACAAGGTGAGAGTTTTTTGAGGCCTCAGACGATGAAAATAATATTTTCATCCCATAATCAATATATAGCTTTTGTTTTCTATGTTTTGTGGACAGACACCTTATTTGATATATACTATCAACTCATTGATACTGAATTCATGGCCCAAAGCACAATAGAAACTTCTTGAAAGAAGTGTATTTCTCTTTTACTTTCTTTATAAGCATATTCAGATTTTCTTGTTTTGCCTTAAAGCAAATTTATCAAGGGGTAATTAAAAGCAATGGCCATATATTCCTTAACGGCTCTATTCTTGCAGAGTTCAATGCTTATGATCAAGCGAGCAGCCTTCTGGTGGCAAGACAGACATGTAAACAAATGTAATCATGCACAATGACTTCTAGAAATATGTATGTATATATATTCCAGTTAATCTGACTATTAAACTATTTTAACAATTGTTTCCTCAGATATATAACAAAGTCTGGCATTTAGGAGAATCAGTGAAGTTAACTAGAGGGGCTTGTTTTAAGAACACTAAATTCTCTACTTAATTTGGGGACAACCATCAAGGAGTGGAGTATGAGGTTGAACACATTAGCAGGTGCTGTAAAATGCTCTGCTCACACTTTGACTTCTGTTGTTTTGAGGGGACAGAGCGGGGTGTGGCAAGGCAGATTATTTTATACTAAGGGAGGTGGCTGACTATAAATTTACTTCTCAAATCCTTAGGAAAATATTGAAGCAAAATGGAGGAAATACAAAGAATCTCTCTCCTGTTTCTTTGGTTATTGAGGGACAATATATATATATATATATATTCAGAATTAGATTGAAATGGCTAGTGTGCTAACTCTTAAATGCTTTCCCCTGAACTAAAGCTTCCAATTTTGCATTCTGCCAAGTTTTGTTTTAAAACAGAAATAAACGTTGTTGCTCATTTGAGTGATCTCCAGTGATTCAGCACACTTATTTACATTTCCTTGGAAATTCTGTTTTCTCACCAGTTCACTTTAATACAAAACAAAACAAAAACAAAAACAAACAAATGAAAAAAAAACCCCAGGAGTGGGAAGCTGTGTTTATTTGATCAAGGGAAGAAGGGAAGATGAATCAATAATTAATTCAGTTTCTAAATATTTAACTTGACGTGTGGAAAGACATTTTTGAAGGAATCCACGCAGCAAAGATATGTGATCTATGTTGATTCAACGTTTAGGTTAATTTTAAAATTACATTAAATTTAACATCTAGGCCCCATGTTGAGTGAATCTACAGTTGCCATTAATATATAACTATTTCATCACATACGTTGGACTCCTCCACTACTATCTTAATGACTTGCATCCAATAATATTCAAAGAGAGGTGTGTAACAGATCCTTATACAATTTAAATGAATATAGCTCTATATATATATGACTCATAATGTTGCTCAATTGAGTGATTCAACTCTTAATTAATATTACTATTTAGTACAGAGACCAGAATTGCTTATTCAAGAGTGGACACAATCCTCATGGCCTTCTATTTTAATTAAATATTACTGAAATTCTTGAGAATATTTTTAGACATCAGGATATATTTTAGGGGGTCAGGCTGCTGACATCTATATAAAATGTATAACATTGAGCTAAACTCTCCTAAACTGAATTTTTATGTCATTTGCATTGTGGTTCTTTGTCATGTTCCTCTAAGTGTCCAGAAAGGGTATCTTTTGATGATGGCTCTCTCTAGACAAAATACTCACAGAAATCTTGTTGCTTTTCTCCTGGGTTCCCATTGGAAGAGTTGTTTTACTTTGCCCAACATTTAAAAAAAAATGGTATGTAAAGGTTCCATTGGACAAACACAGAAACTCTTTAGTGATTAATCCTTAACCCAATTTTCTAGTTCCTGTCACTAAGTAACAATGTATTGATGTTTCACTATTCCTCATTTATCCTGCATAATACTTGAAACATTGTTGTCCCTTTAAGCTTCATTTTGTGTCTGGTCAGTTCTTTGTTGTCTCTTCGTGGCATTTATAGTATCTGTATTTTGAATTTTTATGTATTTGGCTTACATGTTCTTGGGACTATTCCTCCCTCCCTGGTATTTTATGTATCTACTTCAAATTGGATAGTTACTCTTGGTTAACCGTTGAGTTTGCTGAATCTTTCCTTGTGGCTTCCAATCTGCAAATAAGCTAATCCAATTTAACTTATTTCCATTTCAGAACTTTTGCTTTTTGGTTCTAGAATTTCCCTGTAGTTCAGTTTTAGTAATTTCAACTTTTTGGTTAAGATTTTTTGTCTTTCTATCCACTCACAACTTTTAGCATAGTTATAATGACTACCCCATAGTTTGATCATTTTAACATCTGGCTAACTAATAGTTGATCTTAATTCTATTTTCTTTCTTGTATAGCCCAGGCAGGCCTAACACACATGGCAATTTTTCTGCCCTAGTCTCCTGAATGTTAGGATTACAAGAATGAGCCACCAAACAAGTCTGTATTTTCTCTTGACAATGGACCATACTTTCTAATTTTTAAAAAAATATCTGGTATTTTTGAACAATTTCTAGATACCAAAATTATTGGGAAGTTGTAGACTTTCTCGTATAGATTCTAGATTCTGTTGTATTCCTTTGAATTTTTCTTATTTGTTTGAATACGTACTTTACATGCCTAAATCCAAGTTCCCAGTTGAACTGTTGATACCTTAAATCTGAGCACCTTAAATTAAATCTTATTTAGATTTAATTATAGTCTTAGTTTCCTTTGAACATATATGATCAGATGGCATCAAACATATGTGTATATATATATATATATATATATATATATATATATATATACACATATACACAGAGCTTCAGCTCATCACCTTTCTGAGAAGAATACCCTTTCATTTTAGTGCACTGTAATTGCCCTATTCTAATATTACGGAATAGAGGAGCAACTTAGCCATCACCGTTTTCTCTTAAATCAGTCATATAATCTGTAATATTATGTGAGGATTATAACGGCTGGGTAAGCATGAGCCAAATTTTAAAGGAAAAATTTTTTCCCACAAAACTGGTTTTGCCATTTAAGTAAAATGAAGAACAGTAGGCCAGGGTTGACTACCCATTACAGGACAATGTCATGGCAGCATTCTTCTTTATTGCCCCAGCAAGTAGGTTTATTTTCAGTCCATATTTCCATAGGAAGCTGAAATAGGTAACTCTTGTCTGGTTTAATCCACTGTGGACTTTTCATTCCAGCCTTTCCCTCAGTCACTACTTCCATGGTCTCTCTTGTACCAGTGGCCCTTCACTGGGCAGGAGCAGCCATTTCTACCCTGGACTTTACAATCCACAGTGTCTGGATTTTGAGCACACTTTCAAGTTGATCTTTCTGTGGTCTCCTAGAATAGCACTGTGGTATAGTCTGGTGGCTCAACTGTCAAAGGACATGTGAGGGTCATGCCATTCTTGAGCTTGGGACTCTTTTGTCTTACAGAGCTAAGAGGCTATAAAAATGTAATCTGATTGTCTCAGCCTTTGAGGTGCAAAGTGCTCAGGTTCCCAGTAAAAACCAATTTCCCTGTATTGTCCCTTTTAGAGCCAGATAGAAAGTTCAGACAGACATTACTTTCTAGAAAATGATAAGTATACCGGAGCTTTGTTTAGATGCAACAAGAACAGTGCTTTTAAAGCTGCCTTATGGAGATCACTGAGTGAACAGATAGAACAAGAAAAGTGAAAATTTGGATATTATGGAAATGAAATGCTTAAATGACAGTGGGCAATTTTCATATCACTCAGTAAACTGAGGATCTATTCAGCCCTTGTTTATGGCATGAGTTATTTTGAACTTAATTTGAAAAAATAGAAGAAGGTGAAGCAATAAGATTCTTATCTCGGGTAATAGAGGGAAGATTAAACCTACCAAAAAAAAAAAACCCTTTGGAGGAGCAGAGAGCCAGAGATTCACCACCACTGTTGAGAGGGATGTTCTGTGCCCCTTTTTACCCCCACAACTAAATGAAAGCTCTTACAAGAGTGGCAAAACCATATTGGTACATATGAGATGGGGTGGCATCTCTTATCAAGAACTGATTTCTTCTTTTTAGTATATTCCCCTAATTATTGGGCAGAAAAGTTTTGTGACTCTTGGATATTTAGTGAAATGAAGTAGAAAAGCATATCACTCCTCACATTTAGTATACTTAGGAGAGAGAAATATCACTGAAAATCATAGTACTGTGTTTTTCTTTAAAGGAGACAGAGTCAATATGACATTTAGACATGCAAAGTGTACTGGTGAATTAGCTTTTATTCAATTTTATGACTATGGCTATAGTGTTCACATTATATTTTAATAAATGTTTGTAGATTACTAAACATTCCATTTCCAAAAAGTTTTTTCTGTTGTGTTTTCTTTTCTACTCTTATTTATTTGTTTATTTATTTATTTATTTATTTGTTTGTTTTTCTTCCTTGTCTCTGATTTTTTATGGTGAGGCAGAACCTTGGTTTCATATAATTTGGGTTCTTCAAATCACTGCGTTGCAATAACTTTAAATGCATGATTCTGCATGTGACTCAGCAGTGTTGAGAGCACGTTTCTCAGCCTTTGGTTGCCGGTTAGGCTGTCTCATTAGACATGGAGAACATTTCTCCCAAGAAAGATGGAACTTGGGGAAAAAAAAAAAGTTGAGTTTTCCCTGTTCTCATCTCTTCCCTCTATACTCAATTCTGTGGCGATAGGGGAAATGTCTTTTTTCCTCACACCTAAATGATAGGGTCTACTATAATCCTCAGAGATCATATTTTGGATGGGAAAAGATCCTCATGAAACGGGGCTTTTGTGAATGTACTTGCTGTAGATTATACCCTCTCAAGGTGAGAGAAAACAAATTCCACACTGTATCTTCCAGAGATGGTAATAGCTTCAAGGACCAGAAACCTTTTAACTGTACCTGCTTATGAGAATTCCTGAAGCCAGTTCTGCTTCCCCAGAGTGAACAGTCCTATGACACTTATTTATGGAGGATCAGAATTAATGAGCTCTTGCTGAGAAGCCATAACTATTCAAATAGAGAATGTATGTGAAACAAATCCCTTAATTTCTTTCCTCTGGGAAAAGGGTAGGCTGAGGAGTTGACAAGCAAGAGTTAACTTTTGGAATCATAATCATTTACTGTTAGCCTGCACTATTTATGATTTGGTGAGAGGTTAGGGTTGCCATACTTCCTCTCAGGGATGAAACAGAATTGTGAAAGAGAACACGTTTTGACATCACTTATTTCCCATGTAACTGAGTTAATATGGCAGCCCAGTCTCCTTTTTGTACAGTCTTAAGACAAGAGAACTTTAATTTTTAGACCTATAGAAACATATGTGCATGTGTTCATTCCTTTTTTTGTGATTAAAACAGCCAAATTTCAAAAATAGGTAGAAATATTACTCTCATATGTCTGGTTGCAAAACAGTGGATGCTGTGTGAGCATCCCTAGGGACTGAGCAGATGATGGCATAAAGACATATTGACACCTAATAGTATCACTTCTCTTCAAACTGATAACTGAAGTTGAATTTTTAGTGCCCAGTAAATATTTAATTTATAGGATAGAATTTTGTTGTTGTTGTTTCAGAGTTCCATATCTTTTCTTTAGGAGGTTTGCTCTTATATATCTAAAAGAATGAGTTTGTTGGATTAAAAATGAACTGATTGAGAGAACCAGCTTTTCATTTTTCATGCCATGAGGACAATCTGATTCTTGCACACTATAGAAAAGTGTTCTGTCTGTTTCTCGGGCTCTCCTATGATCTCATTGACATTTTCCCAGGAAGTCAGAAGCACAATGGCCAAGCTGGCCCTCCAGAGATTGCCTCACCAGTTTCATTAAAGGTTCTAGGCAATGGAGGAGCCACAGGATAGATATAGGATGGTTCGGTGATGGGCAGAATAGCTTGACTGGAAGAGTAACTTGGTATGAATATGTCACCCACTAAGACATCTTATGAAAGTGATAGCATTTAGCAGAGATCGCTAATGAATAAGAAGTTGCATAATCAATTCATTTGAAATGCTAAGCATAAAGATGTATGGACTTAGCCACAAGGTAACAGCAGAAACCTTGTGAACATTTAGTATTATGCTCTTAGGGATCCTAAAAGTCTTATGCTTCTTTTGAATTCTAGGAGAACTTCTTAAAACCAGGAAAAATCTTTTCTTGTTATTCTCATTTGATGGATACATTTCCACCAGTTCATTACAATTGTAATGGTGTAGTGAATTTGACTTTTTAGTCTATTTCAAGATGGTAACAAGGTCAGCAAGATCTCACAAACTGTGAGGATTCTTTTTGCTAGTAACAGCAGGGGAGCAAGCTGAGCAGATGGGAGAAAAAAAATCTATTTGTGAGTGTAAGTACTCTGCAACGTGACTGAGCACCAATCCTAAGTCAGTGTGGTTGATTATTCAGTGATTGAAATGCAACCCTTTAATGGAAAATGGAAGAGCTCTGACAGTCCTGAGAGAAACTTAGTGCATTGCTTGTACTTTGATGGCTAACTACAGAGATTCCTTGCGATGGATGAGACTGTTGTTTCTTTTTTTCTTTTTCTTTTTCTTTTCAAGAACATAAGGACATAGTAGATCATCAAGAATATAGAAAAGAGAGATAGGATCGAGTGAGATTGGGCCATCTTAAGTCCTATCTCCAAGTACTCATAATAGAAAAGAAATTTGCCTTCACAGAACTTTGGTTTCCTAACTTTAAAAATAAGGTAATATCTATTTCTCTCTGGGGATGTTGTTAGTGTTAAATTAAAGGAGATTAATTTTCTTTCAATCAGTTGTCATTTAAAAGGAAAAAAAGTCATCAAGGAAAACCCATTTGGTTATATACTTCTTCAGGTAAGACAAGACTTTGTGTCCATTATCAGATGGCATGGATTTTAAAGAAGAATCATAATGATTTTATGAATATATTCAAATGGCAAAAGTGTGGATTTCATAAGAAACCAAATTAAGCAGAAGCTTAATTTGCTATTCCACTGCTATGCCACTGTTATGCAGGATGATGTTCTGGGCAGATTTCATGCATTTTTGTCATTGAGTTGGCAGAACTGCCAAATGCCAGATTTGAAAGATGAGGCTATCTACAGATGCTTGTATAATACAGTTAAGCAGAGAAACAAAAGTTAAAATATGCCCTGGTCAGTCCTGTGTGCTAGATAGCTGCACCCTCTGCTTTCAGGTCCCCTCTCCTCCCCATCCCATTGTCCCAGATACATATAAACATCTCTCTAAAGCTGCTGAGGCTTCCTTGAACCCTCGTTTCTAGATTCAGCTCCGTTAATGGGACCCTCTACACAAACTAGCCGATGAGAATGAATTACGAGAAAACAAACCCCCACCCCCACCCACAGCCCGCCCTTTGTGGGTTTGTCCCAGGCTGGTTGTGTCTGGAGACAGAAGTCACGAGTCTCTGAAGTTCAATCCTCATCATACCACTTCACTGGCATGAGGGTCCATCTTTCCCTCGTGTGCACTCAGGGGTAAGGGTGGTGACAGTTCCCACTGCATTGTCCACATATGTGTGTTATGATGAAAAATATGCATCTGTCAATGTTTCAGAACAAACATGATCAAACATTGGCAATGTCATATGCAAGGTTTCACAGGCAAAATTACAACATTAGACTGTTTCCTGAACTGACTTTATAGCAACTGAACTTCAGCATCATGGGAATAGAAACTGGCGATTATTTCTATTTACTCAGTTGGCTAAAGTGTAGCCACATCTAGAAACTAATATGAGGAGAGAAATCTTAGAGAAAAAGAAAGAAAGTTGAAGACAAGCATGAATTATTGTAAGCAACCCTCAGGACAATTCTGACAAAAGGAATCCACTGTAGTTCTTGGCAAATGACTTCAGTTCTTCTCAAGAATACATAGAAGGATGGTGCAGAAGGCATGAATTTCATGAGTGTTTGTTTTGTTGACCTCGGGTTCTTTGTATTTCCTATGTTAATATGGATCTTTTCCAAGGCATACTAACATAGAACCCAGCCATATGTGTATGATTCATTTGGGTAAATGCACAAGTGCACACAGCTAAGGTGATTGTAAACGCCCATGCTGGAAGCATTAGAATGAAAATCAGTGGTCAACTGGACTTTACTTTGGAACACTGGTACAGTGTGACTAATATTATCTGTATTCCCAAGGGGTACTCAATATTTTCCCCGTAGATATTAATAGATCATTAAAATTGATAAATTATTGAGTATCCATATGCATATGCATTATTACACAATTTTCACCCATTTAACATGTACCAATTATTTTAAGAACCACTAATAGGCTTTCTTAATGCAAAAGTCAACTACGGAAGTCAATGTGATTATGCTTTAAGCCACTGATTAAGTCAGCGATTAGAACATGCTATCTTTAGGTACAGTGATCTTTAGAATAAAATTAAAATCAAAGCCAGATAGTACTTACAGGATCCCGTCGCACCAGATCTCCATTGGGCACAACCTCAACCAGGTGGATGATGATAATGATAGAGTTCAGAATATAAGTAAGGAACATGTGCTTGTGCAAGGTCACCCTCTGGCAGCTAAGGTTCCTGGGGAAAAATAACAGGAAAGCATTAAGGGTTGTTACATGATAAACTTCTTGGAGAGATGGTTTAGTACTTCAGATTTTTAGAGGAAAGCTTTAAAATTCATTTTCCAGTGGCATTTCATGGTTTGTGTTTCTCATGGTGGCTTCCAATAACAAATGTTAAGAGACTGAAAGCTATTTCCTATGGTAATAAATTCTTCTGCTTGGCTCAATCCTTTTCTACCTTGTGTGTTCTGGGTTTCTTCTCTACTTCCTTAACTTGTACATTTGTGCTAATGTTAATGTTCACATGAAAATAGAAATTTGAATATCCTAAAAATTCAATGAAAAGCCACCAGATATAGAAAGGTCTTATACGACAAGGAAAGTGATACATTTGGGGTCAGTATAGGTTCTCATACTTAAGGAATTCCTCTTGCTACTTGTAAACCATGCTATATGTTTCTCTCCCTCTTCATAGCTCTGCCTTGCTGTATAAATGCCATGTTATAAAATGGCCAGTGGTATCTTCGCAACTGGGTGGAAAGATACCTGGGTACCAGGGTGGAAAAAAAGATATCACTTTTTAAAATATCATTATTGATGTTATCAATAATTTATGATATTATCAATGGAATGGTCTTTCTGTATGATCAGGAAAACATCCAGAGAAGCATAATGATGAATACTGCACAAAGCAAAGTCACTTCTCCATACAATATGCAAATATGGCAGGGAATAACAATTAGTTTTTTATAGAGGATTAACATTTCTTCCAGATATCCTGATGGAATCTTGCTTTTAACAGCTTCATGGCTATCTATGTTATTTGTCTGTTTTGTTTTTCCCCTTCTACTTATCTCTGAGCCAAGGCTACATTTATTATTTTATGTGGCTAGAATTGTGGGGAATTGTTATTCTTTTACTTTTCTGTTGTTTTTTATTGGAAAAGAACTCAAAGGTAGACCTTCAGCATCATGTTTTTAATCAAAGTTGTAGTGAGTCATGATGATTTATTTATTTACCATGGTGAAGAACAATTGAGAAATGAACAGACATTCCAAAATTAATCATGTGATGTGATTACTCTGCTGTGTTCTGATCATTATAATTGAAAACACTCTCCTAATTCTAGTAATTAATTCTCCATGTCTTGTTACTTTATCTTCCCTTCTTCTGTTAAACCTTTTGTGGAAGGATCTTATTGATGATTTGTTTGTGTCATTTACTGCTCACTAAAAATTACTTAGGTGTAATACTTAATAAATATAAGAATTGTGAGCATGATACAGAAGAAAATGTAAAAAGATAAAGGAAAAGTAGTCATTGTGCTCAGGATGTGTTTATAGGTAATTAGTCTCCCTTGGGGTTAATTATATTTAGTGTCATCCAGAAAATATTTCAATAAAAATCAACTTAGGATTCTTTTATACTATGAGTCACTATATATTTAATGACATGTAACATACTTTAAGCATGGAGTATTGTATTTAAAACTCAAGAAAAACTCTTAATTTGTATCATTCTCCAGTCATTAGTAGTACCAACAGTAATGACCATAATAACAATGATTATTATGTCAAAGACTTATATTGCATTTGTTTTATGGCAGTTAATAATCTAAGTATTATCTGATTATAAATAATCAAATTATTTCTACATAAATCCTTTTCGTTTCTAATGTATTACTTAACCATGGTGTCTCTATAAAGAACATACATGCAGTGTATGTTAAATTTATACTTGTAAATATAGGTAAAACAGCTAGTGAGGTACAAATTATGAGTGCTTTATTTTGATAAGGACTCATTGTATACATAATGTTTCTAACTTTATTTTATGCATGTGTGAACATATTTCTGTGTGTGGACAGCTTGAGGGTACAACTACGCATGAGTATGGAGACTGAACACCATATTGGGGTCTTCTTGGGTTGTTCTTTTCTTTCTGAGACATGGCCTCTCACTGAACCTTGAGCTTGCCATTTCATTGTGATTGGCTGGGCACTGAGCCCCTAGTACCCATCTTTCTCTTACTGATTTCCCCGCTGCTAGGGTTATAGACAAGCTATGCCCAGCTTTAAAATAGGTGCTGCGAGTCTGTACTCATGTTCCCACAGGTGCTGCGAGTCTGTACTCATGTTCCCATGCTTTCATGGTAAGAACTTTACTCATGAGCCCTCTCTCCAGCCCCAAGAGTTTTTAACTCAGGATTTTAACTCAAATAGTTGCATTTGAACTTGAGGACTTGTGAGTGAAAGAAAACGGAGGATACTTTCTCATCAGCCCAGGATGGGGTAAAAGAAACTTTTACTGTAAGACCATAAGGTTCTTATGTGTTCACAGAATTACTACAGGAAGGAGGCGCGTAGTCATCGAAGATGATAAGAACTCCATCTTCTTCTCCTCACGTAGAGTTAAAAGTTTATTTATCTAATCTAGGTTTTCTTACTAATTTATCATGCTCAGTGGCCCATGTTCCTACAATCCCTGTAACTGTACTCTTTTTAGATTCACTGCTATTTGTGTAAGTTGAAGATGGTGAGAACATTAATAATAATTAATAATAAATGAAGGATAGCTCTTCTCTTCAAGAATTTTCCTTATGATATTGTCTTGCTGAGAACAAGACACAAAATAAAGCTGATACTAGAATAAAAAAGAAGTGGTATTTTCAGTGTACTTACTTGAAAATCCAGAAGATCAGCATGGAAGCAACCAAAGCAGCAATCGACAAGGAGTGACCCACGAGAGCCAGGTAATAAAGAACATACGCATTCTAGAAGAAAGAGTTGGTAAAACTTGTAAGTAGATGAACAAAAGCTTCAATTTCTCTCTCTCTCTCTCTCTCTCTCTCTCTCTCTCTCTCTCTCTCTCTCTTTCTCTTTTTCTGTCTTTATTTTTTATTGGTTATTTTATTTATTTGCATTTCAAATGTCCCCCTTCCTGGTTTCTCCTCCACAAACTCCCCATACCATGCCCCCTCCCCTTTGCCTCTACAAGGGTGCTCCCTGACCCTAAGAATAAATTAATTGAAAATACATCTTAAAATTATAACAACTATTTCAGTGGATGAAATTATTTCTCTATATAGAGGTGTATACAGAAATCAAGTAAGCCATTTTCAAAACACAAAACTCCTTGAGATGAATATCATTCAGAATATCAAAGGAGTAATTTTAAATGCATTAAAATGTATTGTCCCTAATTATAGCAGGCAATCCACACAGGTTGTAAGTCCTAGGGTCCTGTTATCTGCAACAGTTTTTATCTAACCCACTGAAGTGAATCTTTGGAGATTCTTCTGACCCCTGACACTTTGAGTAACAAGGAAAGACAAGAGAGGTAAATAGCTCAAAATTCAAGAAGATATACCTTCATATACCAATTTAAATAAAATTGGAAAATATCATTAGTATATTCTTGGCTGAAGAAGCCAACATTTTCTTTGACTCTATTATGTTAGTTGACTCTAAATGATATCTTCCTTCATAAATTTACGTCATAGTTTCTTTTTCTTGGTCATCCATCATCTTTCTTTTTCTCATAAAATAATTTTGTCATACAAAAAGAAGAGGTTGATCCACTCATTTGTCTCTCTGTTTCTGACCTTGCCTCTCTCTAGATCTTACCATCTTGACTTATTATTTAGTCACTGTTGTCAGTTATAGAAGTGTATATATGTATATATCTGCTGCTGATGGAGTTGTTTCATTTACGTTTTCATTAATGCAGATACTATGTGTATAATTTTGCAGATATAAATTTTCATCTATTGACTTTTGCTCTGACATTCCTACAAGTATTTGTTAGGTCTTTATATGAACAAAATGTAATGGAGGTAAATGTAATAGAGGTAAGGTGGATAATTTCTATGACTTCTTAGCAAAAAGTCATATCTATGTATTTTGATTATCTTAATTATTGTTAATTGCCCCATGGAGGAATGGGATTAAATAATTTTGCTGAATCTTGTCAAAACATGCAGAAGTCTATGCGTATAGTTATTTGTGCTAAAAAATGCTGCTGTTTTAGATATCAGGGGTTTTAAATGAATTAGCCAACTTTTTTTGAACAGTGTCCACAGTGCAGTTGATTTGGTGACTACACACACACCACAGAACCATGTTGTTCTGAATTTTACCTTACTACTATCCTTCTCCTAACAACAATACTTCCCATCCTTACAGGCAATGCCAATGATGTGGGAACAGCTGTTCTGTAAAAATAGTGAATCAAAACTCAAGATAACGTTTTAGGGGGGAGGGGTGGGGTTCTGAGGCTTTTTATGAAAACTAATGGTCAACTCCTATTTTTTTTTCTCCCAGGAATATAGCTTCTAAAAATCCACATATAACTTAAGTCTGTCTCATTTTATAATATGACTCAATTCATATTCTTCAGAGTACTCTGTTTTAAATGGATATTTATTCTTCTGAAATAAAATTGTCTAAATGTATACAATTAAATTAGCAGCTCATGATCTAGCCACCATCTTTTGTCATTCTCAAGACTCAGAAGTTTGGGGTACTTTAAAATTAAAGTCTACACCGATTTATTCAAATTGATTTGGACTACATTTACATGAAGAACTCATGAAAAGAATTTTAACTATCATATCAAGGGAACACTTTTTTTCCTCACAAGTGGCCAGAGTGTCTGAGGAGGTCAAACACAACAACACTGAGAATTATCTATTTAGATTTGCATTGCTCTTTACACTCTAATGAGAATACTTGTCCTTTTCTATATGAGCCTAATTAACATGCACTCATGAAGTTCCTTACATAGTCATGCCACTTCTCTAAGACTTCATTAAATGAATAGACATACATAGATATATATATCTATGATGCAGAATAGCTAAGAAATTTGTTATGAGCCCACTAGCTTTGATTACCTCATCTGTTCTTGTGACAAGGTGGTCCACCAGTCACCTGGCTTTTACTTAGCTTGGTTATGTTGCTGTGATTTGTTTCAGTTTTAATAAAGGAAAACATTCATCTACTTTTAAACTTTTCAACAGCAAAACAAAGCATAAAATGCTTTTAGTTTCTGACTCGGTAATTACTTAATGCACAAGCCTCTCTCTGAAGGAAATGATTGCACATGTTAGAACTAAGAGGACAGTTCAGAGATGCTCTTTATAGATAAATATTGATGTTATTTCTTCCAGCTATGAGGGTAAGGGAGTTGGTGGTAGATTTAATAATCTTTCAGATTTTTTAATGTAGTTAAAGACAAAATAGTATTTGTTTCCTTACTCAATAGACTTAAATATATGTTCTTTAACTCAAGACCGTTACATACATTTCATAGCCTGAAAGGGCACAGGTATTAACAAATCAGAGTAGATACCTCTGACAGTTGTCTAAACTGCCCCCACTATATCGATGGGATGCTGGGAGGCTCCACCCACCCAGTAGTAAAACTAAGGTCATACCCAACTGGGGCCCTAAGAGAGAAGAGCTTTAGCTGGTTGCTCTCTGATAATTAGAGGTTCTGGAACTCTCCCAGGGGGAGAAAGATATTGATGAGTTCTTTAAAATGCTGCCTAATTTCTAGCACTAAGGAAATCCCATCATCTGCTCCGTGGAGAGTAGTCATATCTGGCTTGATTCCACATTCAAACAGAAGTATTGATGCTGAGCACCAACAAGGAAGGAAATGTTATTTTTCTCTAATCCCCTTCAGAAACCCTATTTCCTTACATTAAAAAAAAATATGTCGGTGTTTTTTGTTTTTGTTTTTTGTTTTTGTTTTGTCAGTAGGTTAGTTTTGTTGTTTTTTGTGATTTGGGGCAGCAGATATTTTATAGTTTTACATTCATTTTTGTGCATAAATAGTGGCATTCTCATCTAATACAGAGATTTGAAACAGAACTTACTTGCAGTTTCTCAGAAGTGAAAGCGTTGCACAGAGTGTAGTTGGACCAGGTTCGGTTGCTGTCGGGGTGTCTAAACCACTCTCCATTTTCATCACAGTATTTTGAAACCTTTTCTGTTAATAGAACAAAATGGTAACATATTAGTACATCAAATCCCAACAAGAAAAGTAATGGCTTAAAGCTTACAGGCTGTGCCTGAGAGTGAATCACACTGTAGAACTTAAACGTAGAGATAACATGAACCATTTTGCCACTTGGACATTTAATGCTGAAAGAGTGAGTCCAAGGGTCGGGCTTCTCAGACCTCCATGGTAACCATTCCTGTTCACGCTATAAATGACTCCTGGGCAGTACATCCTCTTCAGAATTCCAATACTGACACGAACTTTTTCACTATTTGCTTCTGTGTAGTAAACGTGTGTTTACATATTCCTGTATATGTGCAGTTGTGTGTAGAGGCCAGGGTAGATGTGTTTTGGGATTTCTCCAATTGTTTTCCACCTCATGTTTTGAGAAAGCACCTCTCAAAGAACCCGAAGCTCACCAATTTGGCTAATTAACTTGGATGGAACCTTTTGCCTCCATCTTCCCAGGACTGGGATTTAGATTTGTGCCCCTGTGCCCAGATTTTTTTTTAATGGCTGCTGGGGAACAAACTCTTGCTTTCACAGATTTGTTGACTAATACTTCCCAGTCAGCCCGCACCATCTGTCTTATATCAAGCATTTCTTCAAAAATGAACTTCTGGCATTTCACTGGAGTATTTTTGTGTTATTTAGATGTAACCTTATGCCAACAAAATCATAAAGAATTGAAATGTGTTGAAAAAAGACACATTGAGCGTATTCTTTTTGTTAGAAGTGAATTTGTCTCAAGAAAAGATGGCTCCATCTGAAAACTAGACTGAAAAGATGGATCTTTGACTGGAAATCTCTCCTTTGCTTATCAAGGCCACGCCTTTTAGTCAATATTTCTAGCTACTTTGGCAAGAGTCCATTGCTACTTTTGAACTGGCATACTAGACCTCAGTTGTTGGGAAGGTTTTTGTGCCAGTCAAATCACCTTTAAGGCAATGGCAGATTAACATAAACAAGGCACGATTTGTTGGGAAGAGGTAATAAAGGCCTGAAGGATTCTCATTGTAGAGCATTTGGTTCCAGTTTACAGGAATGCAGCTCAGAGGTAGGGCACCATACAAAACCTGTTCTTTCTATGCCATCCTTTAGAATAGAATGAGATTCCTAGACATGTTTGACCAATGCTGACATTTAATTTATTTTTCATTGGTTTAAAAAGCATCCCTTGTAATTATACTTTGATTATCTCTATTGTTCTGGGTTGGGATTTTGGCTTCAATATCAAGTGAGAAATTCCCTTGAGGAAACCCCCAAAGTATCTCCCAAGCCTTGTCTCAGTGAAGGGTTCACATCTTGCTCTTATGGGAATTCTACAGATACTTAACACACCTATGACCAGGTCAGATCGTTTGACCCTTGGAAAACAATATTATCTTTTTCTAGAGACTGATATATTATGTCTCTAGCTGATGCTATTTAGTTTCATCATCTGTAATCTTCTCTAATTAAGGCTTATTTAGCCTTTTAATAACCTTCTAGATTTAACTTAATGGGACAGGTACTTTTTTCTTCTAGAGTGTCTGAGTATGATTTTTCTGGCTCTGATCAGGCAGATCCTATATTAAGTAGCTAACCCCCTCTGCTGTCTGCCTGACCAGGCACATCTGGTGTTATGCTTCCCAATGCCCAAATTGTTGAGTACATTTATTTGAACCTGCCAAGCCTTGATCATGTTTATACCAGGATTTCCCCCACCTTTTATTGCTCAATTCCATTTCCTTTTTTTTTTTTTAATCCCATTTCCTGCTCACATCTCACTGTCTAGTAGACAGCGGTTGTGACAATCTCCCTGCATGGCTTTACACCACTCCTGAGTATTCCTTGTGGAACCGCCTCAATCCTAGACCTTCACACTTGTATACACGAAGAACCTAAACTAAGTGACCTAAGCCTTTAAAATCACCCAGAACCTGACCCTCCTAGACTGTCCTCCTGCTTAACATTCCAGGTTGGCATCTAACAATATGTGTGTGTGACAGGATCAAGCCCTCCAAAAGCAATGTGCCTGCTCTTAAAGGTTAGTGAATATATTCCAACTTATACAAGCTATGAAGGTTAAGAAATATTCCAACTGGTAATAAGGACACATGCTCCACTATGTTCATAACAGCCCTATTTATAATAGCCAGAAGCTGGAAAGAACCCAGATGTCCCTCAATAGAGGAATGGATACAGAAAATGTGGTACATTTACACAATGGAGTACTACTCAGCTATTAAAAACAATGAATTTATGAAATTCTTGGGCAAATGGATGTATCTGGAGGATATCATCCTTAGTGAGGTAACCCAATCACAAAAGAAGTCACATGATATGCACTCACTGATAAGCGGATATTAGCCCAGAAACTTAGAATACCCAAGATACATCTTGCAAAACACAAGAAAACCAAGAAGGAAGACCATCATGTGGATACTTCATTCCTTCTTAGAATAAGGAACAAAATACCCATGAAAGGATATAGGTACAGAGACAAAATTTAGAGCTAAGATGAAAGGATGGACTATCCAGAGACTACCCCATCCGGGAATCCATCCCATCATCAGTCACCAAACCCAGATACTAATGCACATGCCAGCAAGATTCTGCTGAAGGGACCCTGATATTGTGGCCTCTTGTGAGGCTATGCCAGTGCCTGACAAACACAGAAGTAGATGCTCACAGTCAGCTATTGGATGGAACACAGGGCCCCCAATGGAGGAACTAGAGAAAGTACCCAAGGAGTTGTAGGGGGCTGCAACCCTGTAGGTGCAGCCCTGTAGGTGCAACAACCCCCTGAGCTCGAGTCTCTAGCTGTATATGTAGCAGAAGATGGCCTAATCAGCCATCATTGGGAAGAGAGGCCCCTTGGTCTTCTAAACTTTATATGACTCAGCACAGGGGAAGGCCAAAGTCAAGTAGTGGGAGTGGGTGGGTAGGGGAGCAGGGGCGGGTGTGGGGTATAGGGAACTTTCGGGATAGCATTTGAAATGTAAATAAATAAAATAATAATAAATTAAAAAATATATTATTTAGTTCTAAATCGAGAGATCTCGACACCATGTATTGAGTTGGATTCACTTGCAGCCTTGTGTTAAATGTTGTGAGTATAAAACGAGATAATAAGTATAGACATGCTTTGCAGTGTGAAGGTTGATGAGGTTGATGTTCAGTGTGGCACGTCTCTATTTAACGTCAATAGCTGAAGTGGATTTGGGTCTGCTTGTCCACTTGACACATTTTTATTTATAACATACAAACATAAAATGAAACCAAAGAGCTTACCTGCTGTGTCAAAGTCCGGGAAGTAGTCAGGGCAGTGCTGATAGGCTGTGGCTCCAGCGGGAGTGTCATCCCAGCACATCCAGCCGTCCCAGGTGCGGTTGCAGTACAGACCTGGGAATTCAGGAAGAAACCAGCATTGAAAACATATGGCTTAAGGAAAAGAGAATGTTTTCTGAGGTGGTTACAGAGGCTGGATCTTATCGCTTCGGTCATGACCAATCACATTTCAATTGAGCCGTTCTCCTTTTTTTTTTTTTTTTTTTTTTTTTTTTAAATAAACTTTCAAATGATTTTGGTAAAGTGGTGGGGAAAAATCTCATTGGATGGCAGGCAGGGTTCTCATTTTACTTTTTAAGAGGCTCCGAAGTTGGGCTTCTCATAAAGCAAGCAGCCCCAAACGATGCATTTCTGTCCATTTAGTTAATTGTAGAGGAAATCTAAAATGTAGCCCAAGGAAAAAAATTCAAGGGCTCTGAGGAATGTTGATAAGTTTTTACTTATTGAAAAATTTGCCTTTTTCAAAGTATTCAACCAAGAGGTTGAATTTAAATTGTAATACTTATAGTTCATGTAAGGTGAGGCACATTTTTCTACCTTTATCTTCATAACAGTAAAGAAAAATTCAGCTATGGCATTATTTATCGAAACTGATAACACAAATTAATGCCTCAAAAATCTGAAATATATTTACATTGGGATGAGGATATGTTCTAATTTAATAAAACATATCGCTATGTTGCATCTGATAAACCTTTTTTAAAGATTATTACTTAAAGTAAATGGTGTATATGAGAGCATATTTCGTCACTTTCCACCCTTCTAAATAGCTTTATCTTAGAATGTTCAAGGCTATCCAAAAGCCTTATTGAATCTGCGAAGTTGGTTCAGAGACATGGAAGTAAATTTAAAAGGCTGTGCCAGCGCTTGCCTGTCACAGATTTCTCATTTTTCATTGTCTTCTTTTGGACTTCCACAGCAAGTAAACTATACTTAGCCTTGAAAATATTTGGGGCAGTTACAAAGATTATCCATGCTTACTGAAGCAATTCCCCATGGACTGGGGCTGGGGTAATGACAGAAGAATTAGCAGAGGTTGTCAATGAGTTGTCAACGAAGGAAAGATATACCTAATTTATCCAAACAACTCAGGGTTTGCACGGGTTCCACCTCGGGCAGATTCTCTGTCCATCGCTTTGCATTTCTCTGCTGTCATTCAGTCCTGTGCTGTTCCTGCTTATTAGGTGTGAATGCTGAGTTACTGGGGTAATTTTGTTGTAAGGGCAAATGTCAGCCACAATGATGTTCGATATAGCAGGGAAATCATCATATGTGCTGCACAAAATACACAGGCACACCATAACGTGAAACTGTGGATCTATTCCATTTCAGCTACCCAGCACTATGTACACCTTGGGAAGAAGCAATCTTAAATAATTCTTCACGTGTAGGCTCACACCGTTTCTCTTACCTTCTCCCTCATAAGGGGGCAACTGATGAATCCGGTCATAGCATTTGTACTGAGCATCCAGCAGCTTCTTGCGGCCAACCAAGTACAGGAATGGCTCCTGATCAAGGCCGGAGTCAGTGAGATTGGTAGGAGCCTGAAGAACTGGAGTTGGGCTCTGTATAAAAGGTAAAAAGGTAGTTACTTATAGAGTAGGTAATGAATTAACACATAAATAAATGTGATAATTGTAAAAATATGAAAACATTTCTTTTTTTTCTGTAAGCAACATTTATGTAAAACTCCACATAAAATATTCTATGCTAAAAATGCATTACATTTAATAGTCATAGTCTATTCATTTATATTTGTATCAATGTACAGTTGCTGTTGAGAATGTAGTACAATCACACACACTCACGCACATCTTGATAGTCTATTTTTTGAATTTATTTTCTTTGGAAAGCTTACACATGAACAAAACAAATAACTTGATTTTTAAAAATCTCCACTATTAAACCAACTTTTCCATCTTTGTAAATCTTAAGAATCATGGATTGCATATTTTTAAAAAAAGAAATTATAGGAACATATGCTTCTTCTGTGGACATCTTCAGCTAGGTTTTGCTCAGGTTTGGACTGTGTACTCTGCCAAATCTTGCCTTGTTTATCCCTCAGATCAAAGAAAATAATTGACTTTTAAGTTCGTCAAAGTGGTTTCATTGACACTTGGCTTACACATAGTAATTCATTTTCAGTGAATAAAGCAAATGCAACTCTTGAATATTTATACTGGTACATCAGGTTTCAGAACACATTGACACTGTCTTTCCACTCAGTCACCATCTACAAATCTTTGCTTCCTATAAGTTGTGTGTGTGTACATGTGCATATGAGCATGGCGATCATTATACTGTCTCTTCTAGCTTGTAGTCAAGAGTTCAGTTTTCTCAATCTCTGAGCCTGATGTGCTCTTTAGGAGTGCTAGCCACATTAGGAATAAAGCTTATTTATTGATTTATTTGTTGAGCTTCATGCTCAAATGTCACAGATCCTGTGTCTGTCACTATGTACGGCCCCTGCAATAGCATGCCATCAATGTGAAGGTGTATAGTACAAAATTCAGAGTAAGGTTAAAAATATGGGGCAAAAATATTTGGTGTCAGTTACGGATACATAGAAGAAATTGAGTGGGCTCTTGGGTTTCTGGAGATACATAGAGAAGAAAGACTGTGGGAAGTAGATGAAAGATACACTAATGTTTAGGGACTGCTATGACACTCTGGTGACACCACCGTGACAATGAGTAGAGTTTATGATAGGTAAGTGATTGAAAAAAAATTGGGCATTGCAGACAAAAAAGCAAACAACCAAACAAACAAAAAACAATAAAAAAACCCAAACAAAACCCAACTTTACGTATTTTGACCGATCAAGGTTTTGAAGGCAGTATTATAGTAAATTGCATGCAGCAGCATAGATTCCCACAGTTCAAAGTCATGGGGGTGGGAAGAGGTTGAAAAGTGAAAGTCTGGGCCGTATCACTCCATGGTAGAATAAGAGAACACAGCTCTCAACACTTTCTCATGAAGTAGAGAGATGAAGGCATATCTGAATATAAGGACTGGGAATAGTGATGCCCAAAGGGCCTAGGTATTTGGTCCATACTACTGAAAAGGATGATTCCTGGAGGAAGGGGATATGGAGTCAAATTAAACTCTCTGTCGGGGAAGGTGAGTCCTGTTTTAGACACGCTCACAAGTTGGCTGTGTAGAAACTGTTTACACAGTGAAGAGGGTAGATACTTCTAAGTATTATAACACTTCTACTATTTGAATATCGATTATTTAACATTTAACGCATTTTAGATATATGACATTAGAGAAATTGATGATCCTCGTAAAATAATTAACCGTGTGTGGCCCCTTTAACCACGTCACAAGTCCCAAGTCCCTGACAGGACTCATCTCTCACTGACTTTCAGTGAGAAGTATTTACTGACATTGGCAAGCTGAACATTCCTGAGGATGAACTCCTGAAACAAACAGGTGTGACTCCTGCTCCTGTGGCGCTTAGAAAGATACACGATGCGTGCTCTGAACAGGAAAGACTACAAACAATGACCTCCCCTAGGGACTTTCTCAGATAGACCATTAGAAGTCAGAATGTGCTTTTGTTCAGCTTATGCTTTTCTGTAAAAGAGATCCCTTATTTGTGTTTTAATAAATTTACTCACATTTGTATGGATGTACATGATTGTATTTAAAAAGTCTCAACTAATATGACCAAACCACTAAAAAAGGGAGGATGACAGTGCCCTTGTGGGACAGATATTCAAAGTTTATCTATTTGGAAACCATTTGTGGGCTCACTTGATATGTTTAATTGTGTGCTACCTGCTCATTGTCTTCTAATCAAATTAGAAGCTGGGAATACACACACACACACACACACACACACACACACACACACACACACACACTTTTTTTACTACAAGTTTTAGACATTAGGAATTATTTTCCTTAGGTATGGATCTTTCCAGAACCACATTCTAAATTCTATCCCTGTATGTTTGGCAACTCATTATGAAATGTTCTTGTAACAACTGGAAATTCATAGGAGCCTGAGGGAAACACTATGTGTAAGGATGCTAGATAGAAAAACTCTACACTTGTGTTTTCAGCAACATCTTTATTAGGTTTGATACATTGTGACATCATCAGTAGGAGTGGGGATAACATGAGGGAACATGAGGGAGAGTAGATATGGGTCCGCTGATGGGAGCAACGTCACATTTACCATTCCTGCAATACTGAAACAAACCCCAGTGAACTTGCTTTGGAGCTTGGTTCACTAGAGATTGTTTCAACACTGAAAGAATGAAAACTCATAACCTCTGTTGTCAGAGAAGTCACAGAAGTCTGGGCTGCTCCCAGCCTGGTCCTTGCTTGAGCATTGAACTCTTCAATGACTTTCTTCCTAAATAACATGCACCTTGGAGTACTTCATTTACAGATGAATAGATGGATAGATAGATGATAGATAGGCAGATAGAAATATACAATATTTTTCTAATAATGAAATTGGTACTGCTTAAAATTGCATTTATATATAAACATTTTACATTGTTAATTAAACTTTTCTGATAATTTCATGCAAATAACATGGCTAATGAGATAGCATTATTTTCAACAGTAATAAGAAAAACTAAAGCCAGCAGTGATATCATAAGACAATCAAGCAATATGCATCATATGAAGCAATTTGACTAATTTATTATTATTGGGCTTATGATGCAACAAATATATAACGCCATGCTTATATTAAGGTGACGATGAGACACAAACATGTCACGTGTCTTTAAAAACTAACCAACCCACAAACCTATATCTTATTTGTTGTTCTATGTAACAGTTTAGCTGCCATATGTGTGGTGTCATTCTGGAAGACTTTAGAAGGTGTCATCACACATATGACAACCAAGCTGCCACCGCCACAGTCAGCAGATGAGGCGTCACCAGGTCCTGTTGTAGGTTCGGAAAACTCAGCAGTACATTTGCTAGCATGGTTTCTGCCCTTACGGGACTTACATTCTAGAAGGTTTAACTCATAATGACCATGCAACACAGAAGGAAATGGCCTCAGGGGACATGACTTTGTGCTAGGGTCAATCCTACTTTGATAGGAGTTAATCAGTTTTCTTTTGGGTTACCAGAGGTTTCTAAAAGTACCATAACAGCCTTGGCCTGTTGTAGAATGTTGTAAGCAGTTCTCTTGTACTTAGATCAGGCTCACTAGATCCATCAGTAATTGGGACATGGATTCAGACCATACTGTTGAAGGTGATGTGATGCTGTGTCCATAATTTTGATACAAATCGACACCAATAAAGTAGTCTAAGGCAATTACACCTCTAACTAGCCAAATCTTTATGAGTAAAGAAACATGAAGTTTTATAATACAAATCTGAACTTAAAAGGCACAAAAGAGTTATAGAGTATCAGTGGTTCCTAAAGTACTGAAGATTCTTAGTTTTGATCAGAAATACATCAGAGAGAAATCAAGGGCTAGACTGGCAGAGTTCAGATGTTTTAAAAGTATAGAAGAGCTCGGAAGCCACAATCCAAATCCACATTTCAAAACCATGTAAAAAATGTATACAGGTTGTCTGTACTATGGATGTGACACAAATTATTATGAACTTCCCCAAACAAATGGAATTTAATTGTCTGGATAAATTATAATCAAAATGAGCAAACATCCAAAGGACATTTCTCACATCCTTCAAGAAGGATGACAGTTTGGAGAAGCCCAGTTTTGGCTATTTACAGTTGCCAGCTCACCCACACTCAGACACTCCTCTCTACTCTACATGACCATCAACAGGAAACAGAACAATCTTCACTCACCACTAGGAGCAGGAGCAGCAGGGTGAACCTGTTCACGAGAAGGAACCTCATTTTGGGTTTGCGGAGAGTCCGCCTTTTCCTGGAAAAAGAGTAATGAAGATGTAAAATGGTATAGCTCTCAGATCCCTCTCCAGACACACTACATACAATGACATGGAAACAAGACTATTATGCCCATGACATACTTGCAGGTACATGTTACACTGTTCCTTCTGTCAAGTGAGCTATTGTCCATAAAGCTCTATTAAAATTTCTGACCATATCTATTGACATTTTCATCAGCTAAAATGAGATTTCCTGGCTTTAAAAGATTTTAAGTTGAATGAAACAGTTTATTACAGGTTGTAAGAAAAATGGCAAGATCTATTTTGAACATGGAGGATGGAAAGCCAAGTGAAAGATGTATGAAGAAGGAAATCAGCTCATGAAATACATTTTTTAGGGAATCAATCGGTATATAGGTACAATTTTAACACTAGCCTTAAAATTAGTATAGTTTATTATTATTCATCAAGTTTAGCAAGTCATGTGTTCTGTGCTATAAAACAAACTATAGGATACAAAATAAAACACCCACCAGAGCATTTATCAGCTAAAACTGACTTTCAAGACAATCTTGGTATTTTTTAATTAACTGATCTGAGAAGCTAAGTATTGCAGTTGATATATACATACTACAGATAAGGCATATACAACATATGCATTATATCTGAGCTACTTAAAGAGGCTTAAGTTTAACAATAAATACGAAACTTAAAATTATGTAGCTACTTTTCATCTCAGAACTAAAATAAAGAAAGTCTAATAGAGAAGAACAATCATGTTGACTTCAACAGTATGTGTCATCAACAGAAATTGGCGAAATGCAGCGGTGACATAAGAAGTCACTTCATGGGGCAGGAGCAAATGAAGCCTACGGTTTGTGAAAGATATGCAACAGGAAGTCAACTCTTAAAGTTGTCTAAGAGCCCCAAGTATTTTTCCATAAATACGGTCCTTTAAATTTAAATTTTCTATTGGTAATGCATTTCTTACACAGCAAAGAATGAGCGCTTCAGTCAAGAGCTCACTGGTCTTGCTCAAGAACCTAATAGTGAGAGCAGATCACTCTGTCCCAAATATCCAATAGTCTTATGAGCTCACAGCTATCATACATGGAAAGAGGGTAAAGAGGTGAAAATGTAACTAGTCTCCACATTTTCATCATTAGGACTTGGTGGGGGGGGGAACAGTATTTCGATTAGGGACAAGAGATTGTAATTACTTCTTAAGTGGCATAATCACCCTTTATACTATCTCCATTGTCTTAGCTACAGATTGAAATTGGAATCTATAAATTGTGCATTGTGCACTTGCCTCTGTGTGAGCGAGCCATGCTCACGTCACATACTGGTGCAATAGTACGCAGAGACTGCATAGTATCATTTTTGAAATGCCATCTTATATTCTGGCCATCAATCATCAGTACTGATTGATTTCATATCCACTCTGTAAATTAGATACAAACACAACATGCTTCTACGCTAAGTAAGGCACTGTGAGGAATGTGGGTGATCTGGGAGAGGGACAGTTCTGGGTAAGTTTCACGTTAGGAAACTTAGCTCTTGGGAGAGTTAGGGAGTCAGTATGTGTTATAAATTAGGATGTAGACAATAACTAGGATGCAGATTGGGTGAAGCATTCATCAACACTGTGGAAATGCGGATCCAGTAATTTCTGATTAAGAGGACCAGAGTAGGGCCCATAGTTTGACTTAGAGTAGGATTGTGAAAAGCAAAGGCCTGCTAGAAAGAGAAAATAGAAACAAAGTGTGGTGACCACAAGGAGGGAAATTGAAGGATATTAAGTTGAAGAGTCTAATTTGACTGGTACATACAGCCTCATAAATGCTGAAGACAAGTCAGGAAAGCAGACTTTTCAGTATGTACGAAACTTACTAATTACAGCACCCTTTGTCACTTTGCATGAGCACCATATATCCTGGCAGTCTTACTCAATGTTAGTCTCATGTAGGCAGTTACTTTTTAATGTATCTATGTATGTCTGGAACCTCTTGTAATCATTTGAGTGTGACTGTTGATATCATTGATAATGATGCTTTTTTTGTGTGTGCTAAGAAAATAAAAGAAACAATGAAATTTGAGTCTTCATAGCCTGCCTTCTTCACACTATGGTGGTAATAAGTCAGGGTTCCTATTTCCTGTATCATTCTTTTGTATTTCCCACACCAGAGACTATCACAATTATCCATACATTGTCTGAGTGTGAAACTAGGGACCAAGCTAGGTCTCAGGCACTTCTCTATCTCTGCCATCTAGTTCTCAGGACTATCTGGTTCTCTGTGTATCCCAGAGTCTTCTAAACTACCTCCGCTCTTTGCAACCTCCAGCAACCGTGTGCAGAGCTGTGTCATTACTTAAGGTGTTGATACCTTCACGTCATCTCAGTGCTCAGATGAGTGTGATCTTGTTTTTGTTCCTACTTCACAACTGCAATTTTGCTAGTTATAAATTGTAATGTAAATCTCTGTGTTTTTTCCAGTGATTCTGGAAAAAGGGTCATTTCACCCCCACCTCCAGACTGAGAACCATTGCTTTCAAGGATTTTCCTAGTTTGTTTTAATACGGAAACTTGCCTGTTAAGCTGCCTATTGAGATAATACTAGCTATGTCCACAGTATTGCTTTAATTTCTCTTACTCGCCTTCAGGAACTCTGTTTGCTAATGATTTTAAGGATATTTTTAACTCAGAAGGAGCTTAGACCTGAATTAACAATATTAAGTAAATGCATGTTGTTCAAATATATAACCACCATTTCTACTGAAACATCTTCCAGGCAGGACAATCTCTGGCTGTTGGCCACAGAAAATGTATGAATGCTCACTAGTGCTAAACTAACCCGGTGGCTTGCATGCTTTTGTTCTTGTTATTATAACCTTGATAAACATTGCATTCCATATTTTATGTTAATGTTTGCAGAAATAAAAGTGGGATAGAATGAGGTGGGGGAGAATCTATTATATGAATTATGAATTGCAGAGGATGGTCAAGTGAGTGTGATCCTTACAGACACCATTAGATATTTCATCTGGTACAAGGGACCAACTTCCTTCTGATTTCCGATTCTAGCAGCACATATTTATTTGTAGAAAAAGTACGACCTAGAGCAATGTAATCATCACATAGATTTTACTTTGTGATCCTGTAATGCCTCACTCACTCTGTCCTCCATCCAAGTTTTAAAAGCAAACACTCAATGTTCTAAGTGTTCAGTGTCCTCCACTGTCATTCCCTCTCTCTTCGTATCCAGAGGGAAAATTGCATTACTTTCCTGTTCATTACAACAAAGTAATTTGAGTTTCTGAACACAAAGTAACTTCACACCAACAGAAAAGATTGAAAGCTGCCAGTTGTTCCTCCTGATATTCCCTAAGGAAACTGACTTAGCTTATCTACCCCATGTAGTCTGCACATGACGTAAAGGCAGAGGAACATACCACATGTATGCCAGTCTTAGTGGCCAGTCTTGGCTCTGTACATCCTTGTTGAATGCACACATGGTTTGCCTACTCACATATATACACAGAGACAATAAATATACAAGGGAGAGAAAATTAAGGAAGGACACATAGCCTTTTTAAGAGCATTAATGTGGAGTGAGAAAATGTTCCTTTAAGAGCTGCTATCTAGCAATGATCAGGAGGAAGAAAGACTTCAAGCAAAGCAGACTCTTGAGAAATTGAACAGTGACCTTGGGAGAAATAGCCTACATGTTGAATTAGGTCTCAAGAAAGAATTGTTGGAAAGAAATGCAGAAAAGCCACGGTTTTCCCTGAACCATTGTTTGTGGTATCAGAATCAGGCTAAAGGTCTGTGTTTACATGTAATTAGTTATTTAAATTGCAGAGGTAACATTTTTCTCACTTTTCATCCATGAGAGCCAATATTCCTTATTTACTGAAATCTGGACTCTCTGATTATACTAAGAGTCCTAACATTGGACTGTGTGCCCCAGTCTACAGTCAAAATCTTATGAAAATGTATACCTACTATGTTGAAACCTATATATCCTTTCAGTATGTATAAAGAGAAGTATACATGTATAGCACAGATATTGGCATGATATCTATGCTTATGTAAGGTATTTAATACAAAACAATTGCAATATGTTTATCCAACAAAAGGGAAGTGTAATGATGAAGTACCACTGTCAGGTGGGTATGCTATTACTTTGAGAAGTGAATGTGTTTTTAAAAAGCACATTCCAATTAAAGCATTATATGGGATTAATTTCTGATGCAATTTTACTGAATTTAATCCTTAATTGCGCTACTACAGAGAGTGAATTCTGTTGGGTAATAAACAAAGGGTAAGTGGTGATGGCGAATAGAATGGTTCTTAATTAACCCAGTTGGAAATGAATGAATGCTACCTCAAATGTTTGGAGATTCCTGCTCTGGGTTCCAAGTAAAGAGCAATTTACCATGACGTTAGCGGTGTGGCTAGGCATCTGTCTACATTAACTTTCTCAGTAGAGGATAGGAAGTTGCAGTTGAAAAGGTGGCAGAGATGAGGTCACTACCAGGTCTCTCATTACAGTCCCTGTACTTAGCAACTGCATAGACCACTCCAGATTTCAGAAGAGTGACTGCTGCTGAGACATGGTCATTCTCTTGCTAGTAGTTAGACCAGCCAAACACTCAGTACAGAATAAGCGGATAAGAGTGTCTGCTTATCTATGCACTCACCAGTCATGAATACCTGGGGAGTTAATTCCAATCAGATTGCACAGCTGTCAAAATAGGCACCAGAAGAGGTCATGTCAAATAGCAAAGTGACTATTTCAGGGAAATTCAGATGAGGTTTCTAGTTGTATTGTCCTCCCATTTCCCTTTTGTGGCTAACTGGGTTTGCAACGAACTTCAGGGACCCTTTGTTTCTTTCACCTACTTTGGTCTTTTGCTGTATGTAATACACACAGATTTACACTCACTGCACACATCTTATTTTCACAATCAACAAAAATGTGTGTTAGTAATTTGGACTGAAAATAACTACATGGGGCTAGGGAGATGGCTCAGCAGGCAAGTGTGCTTGCTGAGTTGGTTCCTAGGACCCACATGGCAGGAGAAGAGAACTGACCCCTAAAAATTGTCTTGTGACATTCATACATTGTAGCATGTACACGGACCCTACAAAACAAATAAGTTAAAGTTTAATAAGAAAAATGTAAAAATATAAACAATGATCATACACAGATAACAAACACTGGCACCAATAGAGAAAAGTCATGCACCAACTTTTTAAAAAGATTTATGCTCTTCATTTATAGATGAAAACACATATTTTCTATAAATCTTTAAGTGACAGGTAGACTCTTACCAATAAAGGTTATTAATATTACTTATGATAATAAACAATTATAATATTGTTATTTAGTATTAATGATAAATTGTTACAACAGCTAAGCAATAATAAATATATATATAAAATTTCAAAGTTGAATAATTTAATGTCATGAATTATTGAACAACATTGTATTTAGTGTGATTTTTTTAAACACACGATTAATTTTTTTTATAAATGCACTTCTTTAAGAAATACATTGTAGAATTCAGGTTAATATTTAGGGACTCTGCTTGAGTTTGACTTGTGTTGTTATTTAATTCACAATGTGTAAGTCAAAGATTATGGGCTCTGCTTTTTATTAGAAAAATATCCCCCACCTCCAGATATATGGCAAGTTGTCAGGCCATGTCAAGAACTCCCTGATTGTCTGATGGGTTGTTCTAAACGAGGCGATCTAACTAAAAAACCATTTCTAAAGCATTGGAAGTCTTAATTACTAGATGATCAATAAGATTATTTTTAAAAAAGGTTGATAATCCTAACCACTTTGCACACTAAGAACATCCTCAAACAGAATTAATGGTGGCATAGAAGGCAAAAAGTTTCAGTTGTAATTTTCATGGAGAAAACAAGAATAAGGCCACTGTCCCAATATATCACTCCACTTTATAGGCACGAAACATAGAAAACTGTTATGTAGAAACTGTTACATAGAAAAAAGTTGCCTAGGTTAAATGAAGAAGTGAATGTATGTCAGTGACATTGAATGAGGATTTAGAAAATCATATTGATAACTAGAGATTCTAGAGTAACAATAGTTACTTCTAAAGCTAGGGAGGAGCGAACCTGCATGGCTAAAGATAACCCTGTAGGTAATGAGATCCTGACCTTTTGTTTTAGAATCACTGTTATGTCTTATATATACAAAACAAATATTCAGTATCTACTCAAGGTGTAATAAAAATTCCCTGTAATCCCAACACTTGGGAGGCAGAGGCAGAGGCAGAGGCAGAGGCAGAGGCAGAGAGGCAGAGAGGCAGAGAGGCAGAGAGGCAGAGAGGCAGAGAGGCAGAGAGGCAGAGAGGCAGAGAGGCAGAGA
>NC_034591.1:25530034-25581807 GCF_900095145.1 Mus pahari
GAGAGAGGCAGAGAGGCAGAGAGGCAGAGAGGCAGAGAGGCAGAGAGGCAGAGAGGCAGAGGCAGGCAGATTTCTGAGTTCGAGGCCAACTTGGTCTACAGAGTGAGTTTCAGGACAGCCAGGACTACACAGAGAAACCCTGTCTCAAAAAAAAAAATTTTTTTCCTTAAGATGCACCATGTGGAACAGGCTTAATTAATCCTTAGAAGGGATTTCACTTAAATCTTTCATCCTTGGAAATGGGTAGCTTCTGATTTTAGGCTTACATGTATTTTTATAAAAATTAATTATAATTTTATAATAATTATAATTATTTTTATAAAAATTAATTATAAGAATTTATTGAGCAAAATGACCTAGACTCCTAAGTAAGAATCTGTCACAATAAAGAAATTACTAGACATTAGAAAGCAATAAAATATAACTCATACTTCAAAGTTTGTAAGAACAACTAGAAGTAGATCCATTGGCAGACCAATTGTTGCAATTCTCTGGCCAGTACTTTAAAGTCATTATTAAACATAGATGAGTAACATAGTAATGAATGACAGCTATGGTGAATGAAGTGATGGGGGATTTCAGGTGACACTGAAAAATTAAATAACATACCAAATATAAATTCTGTGAATGGAAATCACATATCTGGAGTAAAATAAAATATTGGCTAGGGTGAGTAAGAGATTGAACTAAGCAAAAGAAAGATAAGTTTGGGGGATAGGCATGCATTTCTCATATAAAAGCAAATGCAGGCAGGAATACCATTTTAAATGTCTTCAATTGAGGTGGGTCTTTATATTAGAACTAGCCATGCTTACTGTTTTGTATGAGCAGAATAAGCTCCTGCTGAAATACAGACCAATGAACTACAGCATTTTCAGTGATGGATAGGATGCAGGCTGAACGACGTTCAGCGTTCTCTCTATGGGCTCAGCTGAGTATGTCTGTGTGTACAATGAAAAGGAATTAAAAACCTGAGTGGAGAGTTGGCGTGACCAGGCCTTGTACTGTTAACTTTTTATCCACTAAGCTGTTTGGTACATAATGTCTTCAGCTTATAGAGGGAGACACTGCATTCAAGAGTGATGAAGACACTCATCTGAGAACTTTCCAGCCCAAGTCTTTCTGACCCTCCAGTCCATGTTTCTATTTTTCCCAGTACCTCACTTTAGTTTCTTGTTAGAAAAAACAATCTTGTGTTTGATTGCTACAGTATAAAATGCAAATGATCTGGAGCCTTAGCACCTTTCACAAGACTTTTGTAAAATGTACATGCAATCAGCAAGCATGTGATAAGTACACACGTGGGAGATACTCTCTTGCTGAATTAAATGCAGCCAGAGATCTCACATCATTTAAGATAATTATGTTTTTTTTTTGATTGCATAAATTATTTTGACTTGTGTTGGCAATCTAAAACGTCTAATTAAAAGGTAATTGTGCCTGGAGAGTGGATACACTTGGGTTGTTCTTGAAGCGCCTCGCGCAGTTTGCCTGCACCGGCCCCTTACTCCATCCCAGGGTATCATAGGATTCTAAGGAAAATTACATGATTCTAAATTGTCCTCATGGAACCTTTTTATTTATGATAAGCTCCCCTCCCCCCTCCAGCATGATTACTGTTCCTAAGGCCTGCTATCTCACTGATACAGTAATTAAATCTTTGTCTTAGCATCCATTCATAGCAATAACAGTATAGAATAATTGGCTTTTTCTTTCTTTTATATTGGCATTTACTGAAATTATGTAGTTTTGTCCTTAATAATTCTACAATCATTACAACAGATTATATTGGATAATGTGAGTTTTTTTCCAATAAAACCACCACCAAACACGTGTCACATGTCAGGATAGAAGAAAAAGCCTATCTCCCTGCTACAGTGCTGACCATCTGTGTAGCTGAGGGAGCAGCAGCAGTTAGTTAGAAATTTAGGCTCTATTGTTTTCATAGTATAAATGTAAACTTCAAAGAGGATATCTCTATAAAGCACATAGCTTGCAATACATATTAATATCAGACACTGGTATTTAGTATGGTCCGGGCCTATTCCATTTGTTTTTATGAATAATAATAGCCTTCAGGAGGCTAATAATTTAGAGAGAGGCCCTCTGAATAACTTTCTGTTCAGTATTAATATAAACTCTGATATTACTTAAGTTCTTCACTGTCAAAGAAGTAGAATGTTGCTTTAATATCTATATGCTATGGCTGAGGTCTTAGAAGGAAATGAAAACTTCAATAGAATAAAATATCACTGATGTAGCAATATAACTTCAATTACAAAAACAAATTGAACATGCCACCTGTCAGGTGCTGCCACCAAATATATGTATTCCTTATTTTAGCTCAATATCATATCTTTGAATATATATAGTTTAAGGTTATGGTGGATTCTAATATCATGGACTTGTGCCCCAAAACATATCCATGTGTTTCTGTAAGACTTAAATGCAACTTTGAGTGTTCCTGACAACCCACAGCAATATATTTTTCATAAGTTCTATATAAATTCATATTTTTGCCAAATCAAATTATGCCAAATCATTTCATGATTCTATAGCTATAAATTGTTTTCTTTCAAGCCATTCTTCAAGCTGGCATTAAAGAAAAACAAAACTCCACTTACTTAAAATTTACAGCATACAAACTTGTCCTATGCAGAAAAATATATACAGAAAACATCAACAGACTCCTAGGCATTAACAGTGATTTTTGCCTCACCATGTGTTTGCAGAAAAGCACGGATTTTGGATTTTGCACATCATGCATACTTGGGGGTTTGTTAGAAAGTTGCAAAACGATGCTTGATTAGCAATGATAATTAAAACCTATACAGTACACCATGGGGTAATTTTGTATAGCTATTATTACACTGGTATACGTCCTATATCCACTTAAGTGAGTATGTATATATTATTTCTATACATTGATTATAGCTCTTGATTCTGATGAAATAGAATACACACATACACACATATGAATACATACTATTGACATGTTTTTCATAATTGAAAAGTCTCTAAAATAAAAATGGACCCTACAATCTGAGTTCAGTGGAAAGTGAAAAACTGTTTCCATGGGCAGTTTTGAGTTGAAAAGTGATTCATGGAATGTCAGTCTGAATGTGACATTTTAGGGTGCATTAAACAAGTTTTCTTTTCTTTATTTTTTATTTCAATTTAGCCACAGATTAACATGTTATCAAAAATCTATTTAAATGAGACTGAAAAAAAATCTCTCAGTATGCATAAAATTTCTAAAATAGATTGTGGATTTGAATTATAATTGAAATTTCTTATTTACATAAAGACCAACATAATGGTGTGTGAATGTGGGTTGCTTATAATTTCTACCATTAGTGAACATTAGAGCAACAGTCTACCTAACATTTTTACCTATTAGTCTTATTTAAAACTTTTGTTAAAATCAATTTTAGACTTGGAACATTGCCCCTTGTTAAAAAATGTAAAAATGGCTTTAATTTAATCCTTTAAAGTGTTATGAATTCAAAGCTTGCAAGAAAAATAGACTGCACATGTGCACGGTTTTTATGTGGCCCCCAAACTCCACTGTGAACTCATTAGAATGTTCTGCTAAGGTTCTATGTGCTTTGTTGATAACATCTGCTTACAGAGCTTTAAAATTTTGTATACATACTAATTGAAAGGTTCACTGCTCAGAAATGACTGCAAGCAAATTTTATGTGGGCACATATTTGGCTAAAAGGACTAGTGTTAGACTGTTCATTACAGCAAAATCTACCATGTGGGGCCTGGGAATGGAACTCTGGGCTCTGATTTAGCTGCAAGAGCCTTTACCTGCTGAGCCATCTCCCTGGCCCGGTTGCACAAACTTTTCAATGTAATGAGTTTATCTTACCATAGTGAAGTATTTTCTGTTTTATAACTAAAGGTAATTCTACAATTTCTTCAAATCACCATATTTTTGAGCCGATAAACCAGATCACAAAAGGTTGTTTGGTACACAAGGTTCATTCTGTGACCCTGGCCTCTGTCAATTTATTCATCTTTTCTCATTTTCCGTGGACCTTCTCATGCTGCTGTGAAAATATATGTAATGAAGTAAAGAGACAAGTATCTATATAAATACAGTACTTTAAAACATCATATTCTCTATGCCAATGGCAAGACTTGTTGAAAGAAACTAAAAGCAAATATGGAGAAAATCCAGTTTCAATTCCATTAGTTTCCTGCCTGAGATGGCTAAGAAGATGTCTATGACTTGGCCAGTTACTGGATGATACTGGGATGGATGCTCTACATGAATATGATAACTATGCTGTTTCACAGTACTGATCACTGCTGTGCAACAGAATATGGTAAATTAAACCTTATTAATCAAGATGCTTATGTATTTCCTTGGCAAACACTTAGGAAAAATTGCGTTGAATTTTCTTTTCAATAATTAAATGCAAATGACCATCTCATTAGAGACGTTTCTCTCCACAGGACTGTGACACACACGTGTTGGCTTCATATGTTTTTACCCCCCTTTAGCAGGCAAAGGGTCTTAGAAAAACATTATAGGGTTTACATAGTAAGTCTCAGGCCAGATGGGCAACATCCTACCCTGTCTCAACAAAACAAAACAACAGGTACTGGAAATAAGATTTTCCTTGTTTTCTTTCTATTATTGAGCAACATTCCTAGACCTTATAGATTACATTTATAACCTAAAGTCTTGTCTTAATTTTGTAAGTTTGAGTCTGAATAGTGAAGTAGAATTCAGAAAAAGTCTCCAGACATTAACAGATAGAAGTCCAGTGTCTAATCCTAAATCTGATAGTTTGAGAACATGGCCCCTCTCTGCAATGCACTCTCATATTCTTAAAAATGTATTATATAATGCATTTATAATTCTCGGACTCTAGTTCTAACATGATTTAATTATATTTCTAGTTAGCATAGTTAGTTTATTTTAATATAGAGATAAGACTCCCTTATTAAATAAAAGGAAAAAAACATATATTCAAAGAAAGAAACTTGGCTCAAGTCCCACCATTCCAAATAACTATGTCCTATACCTAATCTCTTTCCAGCTTTTAAAAAGATATATCTGTGACTTTTCACTACAAACTCATAATCAAATTTTAATTGTATTTTTATATCTTATATGTTTTATTTTTGTGTGTCCTTAAGGAAAAATGCTTTCTAGTTCAAAGGAAACAAAAATTATTCCAGTTTTTCTGTATTTCATCATATTCTCCTCTCATAATAAGCTCATCTGTGCAACTAAACTCAGGATAAAAATGGAAACAGTGAATGTGTATGTCTTTGTGTGTCTGTTACTTTTACCAGTTATCTGTACTCTAATCCTTTGTCTGTGTTAGATAAAATGTAGCCATTCTGGGAATTAATTCAAAAGACACTTAGAATAAATAATAAAATATACTTTGTATATCATCTCTCATTGTGTCTTTTGTCTTTAAAAAAAGGCTCATACAGTGGTACTGTATATGTGTATGCATGTGTTAGCATATGCTCACCTGTGTGCAGGTGCACAGGTGTATGTGGATGGTTGTACAGAGGCCAGAAGAGGACATCAGGTCCCTTGGAGCATGACTGACAGGTGTTTGCAGGATCTGGGTTTGTTACAATGAGCAAGCACTGGATTCAAGTTCCAGTCCTCATGGTTTGCAGAAAGTGGTCTCTACTACTGAGCTGTCTCTTCAGCCCTTCATTTAAATATTTGGTGTATGTTGTATATGTACACATGCCCATTCATGTGGAGGCCAGAGGTTGACACTAAATGTTCATTGCTTTCTATGTTAATTTTTGACACAGCACCTTCTTGCTGACTTGCTTACAAGCTACAAAAAGACCCGGGTATATTTTTTTATAATTATGTTTATACGAATAATATGGCAATCATTCTGTGGAAGGAGGGGGTCTTCTAAATTAAAAGAGAGAACAGAAAACAAGGTAGAAGCAGGCCACAGTATGTGAGCTAGTACAAAACAAGAAGAGACAATAACTGTTTTAAAGAGAATGCCTTATTTCTTATGGCCACAAGTATTCTTCTTCTTTTATTCCATGAATTAAAGAGTATATTTATTCTAGACATGAAAGTTTATCAATTTAACTTTTTTCAGATAATATTAAATAGATTGGCAGTAGCCATCAGTATTCACCCTTTAGTTGTTATTTTTTAAAATAAATTATGTCAGTATGTCTTCAAATATTTTTGATCAGTATTATTTATGGGGGCTAGAGAGTATTTAATGTTAAGTTAATTTAAAAGTGATTGAATACTCTTTGGAGAAGAATTGGTGTGTGTGTGTGTGTGTGTGATCTTCATATTTTGTTTTCAAAAGCAAATGCATTTGTAGTTCACCTCTTTTCTTTCACTCTCACTTCTACACATTGAAGTTTTATGAAGGCTTCTTTTATGAAGATTCAAATTAGAAAACAAACAAGGATAGATAGTGTTTTTCATGTTGGTTAGGAGTCAACAATGGGATTAGGAAAAAAAAAACTATTCCAAAATGACTCATTGTATCAGGAAAATATGGAAAAGGGCTTTGCTGTTCATCTATGAGAACTGGGCCTTTTTTGTTTATTTAAGTGAGGAAATTTGGGTTCTGGATAATGATGTAATTTTCTCCAAGGTGATGTTGGCAACAGTGGCAGAGCTTGGATAACATGCCATCTCCTCTGGCTTCTATCTTAACAATCTATCATCGGCTTGTCCTTAGAAGATGAATACCCATTACCTGTTCCAAAACACAGGAATGGAGGTTGATGAGGAAGAATCAATAATACTGAATTACAGGCAGGACAAAGGGAAAAGGTTAGGGTGTGACTTATAATATACATTTATTAGTCAGCATCACAGACAATGCTTGGGTGGCTTGTGTGTGTTTCAAGGGATGTTCCCAAGAAGATTTCAAGGTATTTTACAGAATATGAAATAATGTAAAATGAGACTTTTTGAAACGTTATTCTATCAAGCAGGCCACACAATTAAAGCAGGGTGTTATTTCAGGAAGAGACAAAATGATATTATTAGTGTTGATTTAATAGAAAGATAATTGTGTCATGTGTTATCTGTGGCTTCAGTTTTGAAAGTGTGTTTACCGTAGTTCTGGGAGCTTCCTATGTGCTTTAAAGGAGGAGAGACTCTCCATTGGACTGAAACTAGGAGAGCAGTTAAACAATTGCATGGGAATGGTGTAAGATTTGAAAAGACTGCCCTTATTTTCACAGGAAACCCTAGCTTGCACTTTCTATTGTAGCTATGCAGTAAACACGTGATTATGATCAAATTAGGGTTTTTAATGTCTAGGGGTATACACACATACACGGGTGAGTAAATATTTGGACATGTGATAAGCATAAATCTTGCATATAGTTGCAAAATAAAGGCACAATCTGAAGATCTTCAAAATCTGTATGCTTACTACAATTTCGCCCACTTAATTTAAAAATACATATCCTGTATATATCAGGGATATTTTGATTTGTCTTATAATTTCGTCTTTAAACATCCCATGTCTGGGAGTTATAGAGTGCTTATTAGGACACAGGTCCAAGGCAAGGTTTTAAGTAAGCATAACACTAGGTGTTCGTATTTGCTCAATGAATAAATGGGTGAACAGAAAGAAGATGAGGTCTGGGGCCCATCAGTGACCACCATTTCATTTTGAATAGTCCCTGGATATTCACAATAAAGTGCAAGCCCCCCCTTTGTGTTTCAAATAACAGTTCGATTTCTGTTCTACTTTGACTCAAATACGTGTTTCTCTATCTTTCCATTGGTGTTTCAAATAACAGTTCGATTTCTGTTCTACTTTGACTCAAATACGTGCTTCTCTATCTTTCCATGGCAAACAGCATCCTTGTTTCCAGGGCTCTTTATGGGTGTTCCTGTTTACAGCAGGATCTCTCAGGAAGTTGGCTGGCCAAACTGAACGCAGGTATACTCACAGGCAATCAGCCTATTATTTGTATTGTACAAAGTTAAGTTCTGACAGCAACTCTTTTCATTCATATTCTTCTCAATTAGGAGGTAGGTCAACACAACGGTGCTGTGTCAGGGAATCAAAGAAGCACGCTGAGAGGCTAAGAGATCCCCATAGGAAGTCCTGACAGTTAGAGGCTTTGAATTTATAAATCAAAACATTTGCACTTTACTGGATTTATAAATAAAGATAAACAAGACCACGTTTTCTTCCCGGACTGCCAGACTATCTGAAAACTCGGCAGGTTGGCTGGTGTTTTGTCTTCATTGTTCGAAATGACATTCATTACATAACCATTTCCACCTTTTAATTTAACTTTAGCGCCCCAGCATATGTAAGTGTTGGCTCGAATTTATTTTGGTGGATTAATATCACATATTGGACAGGAGGTCTATAATTTCCTTAACATATGAAGTGCTTATGATCACCCGCAAGTGGCACGTTTTAAAATTCATTAGAGATCTCTGAACTGCTCTCCTCTCAGAAAGGTTCCAGCGAGCACACGAGCACAGATGTCCATTAGTCATGCAGGTGCTGCTGATTAACTTTTCTGATTGAGGAAATCAGCACTGGCCATGGGAAAAATCAGCCTCCCAATCTGCAGAGATGTATGGGATCATCAGATGCTGCTGAAAACATCTCTCACCAACTCCTATACTCCACATACATTCCTTGGTTGGTTTCAATCAGAAATGTCTGATTGGTGGAGAGTTCAGTCCTACAAGAATAATAGGTTCTTTAGTTGAACTATTGCTTCTCCAATGGTCCCTGGGATAGACAGCCACATGGGCGACACCCATGAGCTTCTTAGAAGGAAACATTTCTTTGCTTAAGATCTGCTTAATCAGAAACTACGGTGGTGAGGCTAGAGGTCTCCAAATAAGTCTCATCAAAGGAAACTCACGAGTGTTCTGAAAGGTATTTGGATGTATTGAAAAAGAGTTTCTCTTGAAAATAAAGTGTAAATATATAAAGTTATTATTTTACATTTATATTTAAGCAAGCATTGTTTGGTTATAGATGGGATATTTAACTTTTGTCTTTCATGTAAATTTTTTTACTGAAGAAATGCATAGTAATTATAAGAAACATTTAGCCTTCCAAAACCCATACAGCCTTCAGTGTTGTGACCTATACAAGTACTTCCATGTAGCACTATTCGGGAATCATATGATCACAAGGTGGTCTCTCCTAGCTTTCTAAACTCAGTGTTACTCACAGAGGATTTTATGCCATTAACAATCTTTCCACAAGTTCTATGAAACTAGAGAATACAGAAAAATGAATGAAAAATTTACTGATTGTAAAATTTTGTGAATTAAGTTTCTTCATTCTGGACTTGCCCTCTATTTCAAGTATATTCAATATTTCCTGTAACACTAACACATAATTTATTCTAGACACAAGTCATGATAACTTTAAATAACACTAGTTTCCAACGAGCAGGACACTTTTCTGTGCAAGCTTAAATTTCTTAGTTTTTGTGGTCTTTTGTCTTAACCCTTAATTCTCCTTACTGCTAAGCAGTCTGTCTCCATCTTTTTTTTTTTTTTTTTTTTTTTTTTTTATCTGAGAAACTGGTGGGGGATTTAAAATGTGGACTATGAATTAAATGATAGTATTGCAATATTAAATGCTGAGGTTTGGGAAATGGGAGTTGGGGGATGGGTAGAGTTGTTGCCTTCAGTCTCCCTAAGTGGTTTTTCAATGGTCATTTGAGCAAAACCCTAATTTCTGTGGCAATTGCAATTGAGTTTTGTTGGTGTAGACCAAAAATGCTAATTAGTTTTAGAGGATTTGAGGAGGATGTAGTTCAACTTTGAAGTAGATGAGTTTTCAGTTCAATGCAAAAAACCCCAACATGAGTAGAAGGGATGGGAAAACAGATCAGCCATGGAGGGTCCACCCTCCTGGGTGCTTGGCAGGTAAGGCCCCAGGCCAACAGGACTGCAAATGCTTTCTGCCTTTGGTATAATTGGAATTATGCCAAGTGTCAAGGCTGTGAAATAAAAGATCCTGTGTGGTATGTGCTGAGACCCAGTACAAAGTTTATCTTGACTCATACATCTTATTCCTCTTTTGATTTTACTGTAACAATGTATGTCTTTATGTTGACTTAAAGCAAAATTGAAGGCAAATCTATTGTCTATTAGCAGTTAACTTAAACATGTACTGAAATCTCTTTTCTTGTTTACTTAAAACAACTTAATTTGTATTCAAAATTTAAAAAATAAACTCAAATGTGAAGAGATTGCTGAAGAAAATATATGCTTCTCTATTATACTGAAGTTATATACTGAGAATCCAGATAATAAGAATTAGGATTTCCCCATAAATCAATGTAATTCAACATCACTTTTCTTATTCACCATTGATCAGGAAAGATTCAATAGAGAATTTTTCCAAATTGGTATTGAAAATTCATTTTCATTAATGAAAATGAGCAGTGTTGTGACATTAACACTCATTGTCATCATATAAACACTGAAATACATCAGCTGTGTTTTCAGTGTATAACTTGTAACACATGACTGCCATGCAGATTTACTCCACTGGGCTGAACAATAGATACAAATTGGATTTATAAGCTCCAGAATCACAAAATCAAATTATAGCTTTGTGAATGAAATACCAAACTAAGCACCGAATAATTTTTTTTAGATCAAAGAGTATGAGAACTGAAATTAAGGGCTGAAAGCTGGAGGGGGGCAAGTGTTTCCCTACATTTGTTATTTTATTTGTATCTTTTCTGGTTAAAGATGTATTTATACTTATAACAGTTAATAATAATAGTTAGAGGATTTCTTCCTTTAAAATTTTGGGAAAATTAAAATTAAAGAACACATGGGATATGTTACAAATACAAACAAATAGGAAAGCAAGTAGAAAATGGAAAATTTACAAAACTTAAGATCAAAATGTTAACTATAATAGTAGACACGTTTGGAATATATTTTCCTCTTAACACAGAGTAACCTTTTCATTTTATTAAAACTTTATATCCTGCTTATATTGATATGAAAATAAACAAAAATGATACAGAAGTGAGTGAAGTAAGAAAAGTTATCTGACATCAAACAAAAACAAAGAAAAGTTTAAAACTTTGAAATTAAATGATATCTCCACTTTGAGGTAAGGTTAGTTGTTACAATTAAAAAGCAATAAAGTTAAATATAGTAAGGGATCTGGACAAAGAAGCAATTAAGGTATATTCATTACATTAATATGTGTCTCATTCACTGTGAGGGGAATTGGAAAATTGTATGCAGATATTTCCTCCATTTGTTCTCTCTCTCTCTCTCTCTCTCTCTCTCTCTCTNTNTNTGTGTGTGTGTGTGTGTGTGTGTGTGTGTGTGCGTGCGTGCATGCATGCATATATTCTTATTAATTTTGGTCATTTTTGGAAAACATTTATGGATATCTTATGTAGTGGTGTGGGCAAAAGTTTGTCCTATTCATGTAATTTAGATTTCATTTATGCATTTGTTGATGGATATGTCTGTGATTTAACAGATGAGTTTATATGTTTGTAGTCAACCATGCCAGTCTGCTGTATGAATTTCCCCCTTCTTTTCCATCTCTTGGGATATAGTCTAAGCCCTCAGGAGCACCTTCCTCCAACTCTGCTAGATGAGTCCTTTATTTGGAAGTTGGAGCGGGATTCTAGCCTGCGCAGTCGTGGAGCCGTGGAGCCATGGAGCCTAATGACCATTTCTTTAGAGTCAGACTTGGCTGGGGGAGTTTGTGACAAATCTTCCCACAGCCGTCCTCCAACTGCTAAGCAGCAAAGATATTTATGTCACAGCGCGTCTCCACACCTGCGGTCAAGGATTTCACGCTGCTCAGGGCTCATTTCATGCGGAGCAGGAGGAAGGGCGCTGAAGCAGCTTTCCCAGGCTGAATATGAGCTCATCTTTCCTGCGAGCTGTCCCACACTTCCCTCATACCACAAGAGGGGCAGAAAACAGGCAGCAGAGTACAACCACCCGCCTGCACTTTTCCCCTTGTGATGCTGCATCGGGCACAGGACATACTACTATATGTTAAACTGGTAGAACAAAAAAAAAAATCACTCAGGAGATTATTGGTGTATTCTGTAACCCCAAGACCCCGTGCACAGGGCATTCCTGTTGATAGTTTTATCAAGACTGAAAGAACCTATTTGGTTCTTTAATAAAACATGTATATGTTTAATAAAACGTGTGTGTGTCCCCTCCCTTTTGGGAGCATTTCCAGCCTCCTGCTCGCTGGAGAGGACTGGTTTTGTTAAATTAAGATTTCGGAGGGAAAGATGACTTAAATGGTGTGTATTGAAAGAGTTAAAACAGACAATGTAAAAACAGATGCAAAAGATCCAACAAAGTAAATTTGCTAAGTGGTTGAACTTAACAGAAATGAAATCCGGCATGTCCTACTGCTGGGGTGTATTTATTGAGAAATCCAGGTCAAAGAGCATCAGCTTGCTGAACTTGTGCGGTGCTTGCCAATGAAATGACGGTCGTCCCATTGTTGGGGCAGCTGATGCTTAGGTTGGCAAGGATGCTGAGAACATGTTTTAAAAAAGACCCTCTGCTGGCAAAAGGGGTAGAGATGACTTCATGGGACTTCTGAGTCTAGAATTTCTTTGCTTTTATTACCGATTATTTTTGCTGGATTTTTTTTTTTTTGACGCAGTGTTTTTAACTTTAAAACTTTTTTTTTTTTTTTAAATCTAAACAAAAATAACCGTCTACTTCCTGAAGTCACACTGGAGTTTGCTACTGTTCTAACAGTGACCTCATCTCACCCCTCATTCGATGTCTGACAAGGTTGTGGGCTGGAGTGAAAACAGCAAGCACCCTCCTCACCCGCACTCTGTGCTTGGGCTTCTTTCAGAGACCCAAAGTGAGTGTCTCCTCATCAGCTAAAGTATGTAAAATGGCAACACCCACTACCAAACATTTAACGATTCAATTGGTTTAATGCCGACACTGTAAATGCATCATAAAGAGAGAGTGTATGCACTGAAACAAATACCATGTTTTCAGAAACTTTTGCCCATAATACATTTGGAAATGTCATTATATTCTCAGGATAGCATTAACTCATGAACTTTAACAAAGACTTCCCTTACAGTAGGATGTTCATGATAGATAAACACCCTTAGGTCTTATTTTATGCAATGGCCTGCCTATTCAGAAATAGTGATAGAGCTTCTAAAACTTCTAGAGATGCTCTCGGTGTAAGTAGGCAGAATGGAATGAGAATTTCAGCTTGCATAGCCTAACTAGCAGCACCCAGGGAGAAGACATTAGATGATCATTTCATAGAGCTCACTTGTCTTTGAAATCCGTAGCATTCATCACACCCTACACGGGATTTCAACTTACTGTGTGCCAACTTCTGGGCAAAGAAAGCTCTTATGGCTATTTGAAAAGAATGAATGAAAAGTATTGCATACATGATATTTTAATTATCACGCATTACTATGCTAATACTTTTTTTTAAGATCCCCAAACCTTAAAATTCAGAAGCAAAATATTATATGTGGATATTTTTATGTTATTTTTTTCCCTCATGAAGCACGATATCAACTATCCTTCAGTAAAGAACTTGAGGAGAGGTAAGATTACAGGCAGAGAGGTGGAGGAGTTGAGAGAGCTCCTAGTATCACTCAGGTTGTCTAGGTCGTGTTTGAATGAGAACAGGGGTGCCCCATCAGGACCTAGTCCTAGGAAGGATGTGTTACACTTGGGAAATCACTCTTCATATTCACAACAAACAGCTGGTCCTAGTAAAATAATGGGACAGTCAGCTATTTCTGCACATTCTGACTTGTTTCTATGACATGTTTTCAGACATGCCATCTCAGAACATGAAAGAGGGGCTATTGTTTCAAGACGAGAATTTGTGGAGTGGTCCTGATGGCTGAGTCTGTGTCTATTCAAGTACCTATTTCTCAGGGCTGAGGATGTTCCTGTCTCTGGATGTCCCCAACCCTATTCTCTTCAAATGAGCCCAACTCTGCAAATGGTAGCTAAGTGTGGAGTGCACATGAATAATTTTGGCTGAGAGTTAACTGACAGCAGGTCTCCATTTCTGTGTTTTGTTTTGTTTTCTGAAGATCTGTCACTTCAGAACTTTTTAGGGGCAAAAGGCCAACTGTCACTGTGGGTATCTTCCTTCAGTGTTCTTGACTTTTTATCTTTTGAGGCTGTGTCTCCCACTGAACCTGATGCTTGCCATTCTGGCTAGGCTGGATAGCCAGAGATCCCCAGAGCCCTCCTGCTTCCTCTCCCAATATTCTGGGGTTGCCGATGAATCTTACTGAGCCAGACTTCTAAGTAGGTGCTGGGGATCTGAGCCCAGGTCCTCAACCTGTGCTGCTCTTCTGAGCCATTTTCCAGCCCCTCCTTTTTTTGACAGCTATGGGCAGTGTCTCACTTTTCAGATGATTCTCATGATTATCAGTTCTGTACCCCCTTCCACTAGGGAAATAGAAAAAAGGTTATAGGACTTCTTGAGAATTCTTAATTTGTAAACTGATTCAAACAGCCAGTTTCAGAGGATGACCCTGGTAAACATAATGCTACTCTTGTATTACAAATGAGGCCCTTGTTTTTCATAGAAAGCTCCCAAAGAGAATTTTAGGGTAAGATTTATGGTCAGGGTTAGAAGCCAAAGGAGAACTAAGAGCCTGCTCTCAGAATCCACCCAGTCCATCTGGATACAGAAGCCAAGTGTGGCTCAAGGACTTGGTGAAGCCCTAACAAAGCAGAGATCGTGGAAAGCAAAGGCATGTCAGTGCTGTGTTTGTAACTAACTGGGATGTGTAGGCGGTAAGCAGTGTTTGAGGAAGACTATTCAAAGGGCTTTAAACTCTGTGAGGAGGCTTTTCAGTCCCAGTCCCTCCGTGTCTGATCTTCCGAAGAGGTCAGCTTCACAGGTAAATGCAGAAATTTACTCCTGAACAGTGGCAAAGCTTGCCCCTCACTCTGTTTTCAGTAAATATCACAAAGGCCAAAATGTAAGGTGAGATCCTTTTGTTTTTCTCAGTATAGGGCATTTAAGTGTTGTTTACAGTTTACTACTGTAAGAGGCTATTTTCCTTCCACAGATCAATTAGCGGAAAACTATCAATGCAATCAATGGGATAGTTTTGAATTATATTGCAAACAAGCATTTCCATTTGAATTAATCTCTCTCTCTCTCTCTCTCTCTCTCTCTCTCTCTCTCTCTCTCNCNCNCACACACACACACACACACACACACACACACACACACACACAAGGGTGGGGGAGATGACAAAGTACCTATAAGACATTGAAATAGTTGGAATGTACTTCAACTTTAATCTGATTTGTCCAAATGACTGGCAGATCTGAGCTCCCCAATGTCTGCTTTGCTATGACTGTGGTTCAGATGCAGGGGAGACACCAGTGGCACTGGAGACAACCAATTCTACAGCCCAATCTTGGCTTTGCAAATTTCCAAGAAGTTTACCCAAAAAGTGTGTAATATTTAAAGACCCATTTTTCTAGTTTTATATGCTTTGTCTTATATCTGAGCAAGAAAAAAATAAATAGACACGCATGGTATAAATCTTTGAAGCAAAAAGGCATAAGTGGATCTCAAATTAACATACAGACCCCCAAAGAGAGGATGCATGAATTAAAAATTACTTGATCCTAAAAAATATTTTCAAGAATGAAGTTAATACTCTGAGTATATATTTAAACATTCTAGATATGAAGCAGCTCCCTTCTGAGTCTCTGAGCCAAGTTTAAGGGTATATTTCTTTGAACACAAAGGCCACTGAGTGTTAATATTGTGCCACCTACTGGACAGCCTGTTGGCTCCTAAAAACATACTCACAGCATGGAAATGTGTATTTTACCCACAAGGTTTCAGCAGAGGTGAAGCATATGGTCAAAACTCTCTGTACATTTTGATAACAAGTTCTGCTCCTTTTACGATTGAAGGCCAAAATTGTTACTAATGAGATTCATGTATTCAGAGTCAATACTAAAACATTCAAACAACAAGAATACTAACAGTGCGACTTCCTTCCTTGGGTTTTTCTGTTTCTGGTGCTTTAGATTGATTCTCCAGTCACTATAGCAGATTGATTTATAGGCACTGGGGCTAACGAGAGGAGGAGTTAACAAAATGTTGTAGGAATATCTCAGCTGCTGTCACCTGACACTTTGGGAAAACTACATGGGTAGTTTTTTTTTGGGGGGGGAGGGGTCATGGGTTGTTACTTTTTGTGGGGGGAGGTGTTATGTCTCCTGTAGAGTGGGAATAGAAAATTACACATCCTCTGTGCACACAGAGAACCCAAATGAGAAAACATTCAAATGTCGGTAAACGAGTAAAATATTTATTACTACTAATAAAAAAAGGCCACTGAATTTAAATATTTATACTAATAAAAGAAAGTCAGTATTAAAGAACGATACAGAGCACATACAGACCTGGCTTCTGCAGACCCAGTTAAGGCTGAGTGATGCTGGCCAATATTAATTTGCCTCCCAGTGTTTTAATCCCCTCTACAGGGTGACTCTCATCTAACTTACACAACAAAAGGCTGTGGAATTACACAAGGCAAGACAGTAGAGGATATGAGTGGCACCCATTAAACTTCACAGGAATGTACACACGCATGCTTTAAAATTAACCAAGGTTAAGAGGCCATCTTTGTGAAGTGTTCTGTTACTTTTGAATCTACCTCCCTGGCTCAGAGTATAGTTAATCATGTTTGCTTTACTAGTTTTGTCTATATATTATATATGATGGCTCAAGGAGACACATTTGTGATCCAAGATCAAGTGGGAATGATGCTTAGGCAGGGCAGTCTACCACTCCACACGACTGTGGCCACAGCTGGTCTTCTTGTGTGCACTTATTCTCACTGAGCCTAGAGGTGGTTTCCATCTCCTACTCAAAACAGAGCTGTAGCTTAGAAAATTACTGAAAATGAATCAAAAGAAGATGAAGAATAAAGAGGAGGAGGAGGGAGGGAGGAAGGAAACAAAGGAAGAAAGAAGGAAAGAAAGAAGGAAAGGAGGAAAGAAAGAAAGAAAGAAAGAAAGAAAGAAAGAAAGAAAGAAAGAAAGAAAGAAAGAAAGAAAGAAAGAAAAGGTAAACCTTTATATGGTAATTTTTTTTTTTTTTTTGCATAGTGTGAGTTGTTCATGTGGGTTTGACAAATTCCCATGAGAATTTGCTTCAATGCTTGGTGTTGTTTTTGGCATATATTTAATAAACCATTGTGAAAGTTGGTGTGCAAATTGTGCTTTATTTGAAATATTCTTTCTATTTGAAGTTCTATTTACTCAACAATCTATTGATCTAGAACTCACACATCTTAAGAACAACTGGCAGATGTTCTCAACACTTTCTCAGAGGCCTGAATACTTTTTTTTATTATTATTTTGTAGATTTAGATGCACTCTGGATATACAAACCTTTTTAAAAGAGAGAGAGTCTGGATGGGAGGGAAGCCAGTGAGAGAGTAGTTAGAAGGGACACATGATTAAAGGTGACTCTCCTAATGTCAAATTCCATTTTTAATTGAAAAAAAAGAATCTTAAACCTAAAGAGGTGCTGGTGGAGGAACTAGAGCAGGGTCAAAGGCGTGCCGTGCAGCAGTAGCTGGCTGGCAAGAAACTCAAGACCAATCAGCAATATCGTCCCTAGTTGAGGCAAGGCGCTTTTTCAGAAGAAGTCTCCTCTTCAGGGATAGGATAATTGCAAAATCATAAAGTGATTAAGACAGAGCCAGTAGCTGTCCCATTTGCCAAGCCATGTGTGTGACCCATGTGCAGGCGGGTCATTTCCACGTGGTACATTCTATCAGGAATGTTTAGTCATTTACCCTGCATTGATCATCCAGAGCCATTTGCAGAGGCATGGTAATCTGGAGAGTCAATACCACAGAATGAGAGGAAACTGAGGCACACAAAGGTTTAAGTGCTCGCATTAGGCCATCGTCAGTAAATACTGTGGAATGTCTGACCTGTCAGTAAGTACTGTGGAATGTCTGACCTTAGCATATCTGACACCAGAGTCCCTGTGAGTAACTACTGCATCAAGCAGCCTGGTGATGCTGGGGACAGAAAAACTTGAGGTGCCATCTGCCTAGGACTTAACAGGTGATAGGAATTTCTATATAAGCAGGGTCTGACTAGATAAAGCAGAGCTCCTGCTCCTTTGTCAGAACCCTACATCCCATAGAGAAATAGAAGGTGGGTCAGAAGGGAGTTTCCTCTGAATCAGGTTGCAGCCATGTTTGTACTGCAAAACAGAGCAGGCCCAGTTAGCTCAGGCCTCTGAGGGAGTATGAGGACACTACTGGAAGGTTAACTCATTATCCTTGAACTAACTGCCTTTAAGGAGGGAACAGCAGGGCCTCACACTCCTGGGCTCCCTGGAAATAGCCTGGATAGAATAGAGCTGGTACCTCAGAATAAATTTGACAGGATTTAAGTGAAAAAGTCACTTATGGAATGGAAACTCAACTCAAGGCAGGCAGGCAACACTTTGAATGCCTGTCTGCCTCCAAATTGTTTGCAAATCCTTTCAAAAAATTGTCAAAAGAAAGATATTGAATGCCAAACTTTGTAAATCATTTATTGATGTAGGCAAGTAGCAATATAAAAACGTCACTGATTAAGCACATCATGGTGCTTAGCAAGTTGATTAAAACAGGTAGAAACAACAATAAAATATGTTCTGAAATCGTGTCTTTAAAAATGGGTCTTGACAATCAAGAATTTGATGGTGAGAAACCTCGCCTTGGGCTGCCTGGTAAATAGATGGAGTTCATTATAGTTTTACTTTCTTTTAATTTAAAACTAAAACATCCTGTATCCACGGTGGTCTTTTTTCAACAGTGTGAAAAGGATAAAATTTACCTTTAATGGCAAGGAAGCATACAGAGAGGAAGGGAGGGGCATAGCAAGGAAAGCTGCCTGGATCCGCTAGTTTGTTGTAAGTTAACGATATACTTAAGGATATTCGAATTTGTTGGTGTAGAGCAAGACTGCTTTAAAATAGCAAGGGGGGCATGGATGAAGAAAACAGGAATGGGATTTTACTCTCACCTAGATCTGCAGGGCATGGATGTCCAAGCTGAGAGACAGGAAGGACGTTCTTAACCTCCAGGGACCCAGTTATGTGCATTTACCTGCAGTGGACCTGTAGTTCCAAAGATAGATGCCAAAAACTCTCTTCTGTTTCACTTTTAATGATAGCAGGGAGGCATGGGCAAAGTACCCAGGCACTTGAAAAAGCATTTTGAGTGCTGTCACTCACTACTTTTAATGGAAAAGAGTTAATCTCTGAAGAAATATGTTGATCTATAGGCGTTCATCCTTTAAATTTGTCTAACAACTGGAAATGTCAGAGTTATCTCCCACTGGCATGCTCACACTTCTCGCTGGTGGCTTTCTCTTGGGTAATACTGAATTTTCCTTGCAGACTCAGACTTGCACTATCCCTATCTGGTGGTTGACATCCCATGTGACAATTTCTCTGCTGCAACCTTACATCCCAAATCAGTAGAAGATGTAAAACGTAATTACTAACTGTTAAGATTCTATGTTCAGGATACTCATTCTCGCAAAATAGGGTATATCCATTTGACCTTGCTCTAAATACATCAGGAGCAGCTATTTAAGTTCCAGATGTCTGATGAACTCTGAGCAAGAAATGGAACGCCGCATTAAGAGAAAAACAAGTAGAAGAAAGGAAAAGGAAAAGGAATCGGTTTCCTTCCTCATTTGTTTCTTCTGGGGACTAAATTGCAGCCTACTTCTGCTTTCTCTTGAAAAAGGCAGAAGCCTTCTGTTCTTTAGCATTAGGGTGAAAACAAAGTGTCTAAGGAATCAGTGCATGCAATTATTTCTAATATTCCACCAGCAAAGTTATGCTGTAATCTAGACGTGCCAGGTGACTGTATGGGATAATTAAAAGACTTGGAATAGAGGAAGAGTCAGTCCTTAACACCATCACCTAAGTAGATGAGCTGTTTCAGCTCATGTTGGAATCTGAGCTGCGCCCCCCCCCATTCTATATGAGGATCAAAATAATAAGAAAGAATATACAAATTGTCAGAGGTGTAATTCATTGGCAGAGTATATATATATATATATTTGGCTATAGATTTCCCAGCTACCACAACAGAAAATTGAGAGAGAGAGAGAGACAGAGAGAGACAGAGAGACAGAGAGACAGAGAGAGACAGAGAGAGATTCCCAGCTACCACAACAGAAAATTAAGAGAGAGAGAGATATTAAAATCACTCCTGTGTGATTCCTGCATATTTGATAATTTTCCCCTGTATTATATAAAATCTATGAAAGACTTCACTTTGAAAAAATTTTTTTTTCCTTCAGAAATCAATCTGTGCATAAGCAAAGCCAAGCACTACTGAAAAGTAGTGTAAGCTTTTGTGTGTTCTAAAGATGGCGCCCCAGCTGCTGGAGTAGTACTGCTTTACACCATAGTAAATGTCTATTAAACGAGAGGGCAGAGACACCACTTGGTGAGTGTGTATGGTGTTCAGCTGGAGTTCAGGTGTTTCGTGTATGGAGAGGGTTGTTCTATGAGAGTCAATTAGACAAGGATGGCAACAGACTTCTTCCAGTATAATCTGCTTCCCGTAAATGTCTTTTAAAATGAGAAAGTGGCACTCACTTTAAGCATAAAGCTTAAGTCTTGGGAAAACCTGTGAAAATATATATATATATATATATATATATATATATATATATATATATATATATATATATTATATATATATAGTTTTTTTTTTTTACAAAGGCCAGAAGCTTACAGTTTATGAATTAATGCTATTTTCTCTCATTGTCCCAAGTATGAGAACAGAGGGCGCAGGACTGACAAATTTTTAATGAATGTTTTTAAAAATAATTATCAGCCATTTTGAATGTCGTTAGATTTAAATGGGATATTATTGTTCTACAAAAGGAAGACTATGTTCCCAGAACAAAGCTCAGTCCTTTATAGAAAAAGGCCTCAGCAGTTAGGGAAACTCTTGACACTGTCTTTGAGCTTCTCATTTTGCTACTAGACAGTGAAACTCTGCCATGGGTTTGTAAGCAACTCTTTTCGATTAAAAGCCACACGGGATCCTGAAAAGCTACACCCTCAGCACCAGGCGGGTATGATCAAGCATAGACTCTGTGTTCAGTAGGACTATAGGACAGTGATTAAGATTATAGTGTGTTGTTCAAATCTGCCCCTGCCTCTACTTATAGGACCTTTATTTCTAACTTTCCCCACCTCCTGAAGTTCACGGGGAATAATAAAAACATCCGTGACAACTGTGTGAAGAAAATGGGAGTAATTCTTCCAAGAACTGTCAGAATAAGCCTTTGTGTCACTGAGAAACGATTGTACTGGCGTATTGCCGATGATTAGAATTAGCATCTTAATTCTAATTTCTTCTTATTGACTTCTTCCCCTTCTCTGGTTTTCAGTCCTTATCACTATGATACTGGAGGCAAAAATGTCTCATTCTTGGGCTATTGTGCGATCTAAATGAGATAATGTGTATGCATATTCTGTCTGGCAAATATACATCTGAAATAGAGTAATAGTATGCTTTGTCTGTTTTGGAACTCTGCTTAGACATAAGAGAAATAAAACTAATGAATACATTAATATAAAATATAAATCCCAGCTTCTCCCCGCCCCCCAGGTTTGCATTTCCAGGTGCTTGTCTAGCCTCCCCAAAGTTCCTTTGTCTTTCACACCTCTTTCCTATCTGTCTCCACTGTGGATAAGTCTGAAACCACACCTTTTTCTTACTAAGATTATATCTTGTAAGCTAGAAGTTTCTGGACAGTGATGGAATAAGACAGAGAAGGAAATTCTCCTGTATTATTGTGATCTTGACTTCTTAATAATAACCTAATAATCCTCAAATTCCCAAGGAAGCTGGATAATTTGACTTAAAGTTAAGTTCTACCTCAATGGTTTTTATCTTACTGTTCTAAAATTCACCTGTACCACTAGAGAAAAAAAATGTAGATTAAACATGATTTACACTAATGTAAGACATGTAAAAGACAAACAAATGGAGGAGGTGAAATTAATGTAAATGCAGATATAGCAAATAAACAAGCATAGACATCATCAATAAAAACCACTTACAGAAGACTGAATAGCCCGAATGTGCTCGAAGGACTTACACACAGTTTCCTTTGGGCTTTGGGATGGACAGTCCCACTCCTGTTGGCCCCTCACCCCTGTTTGCCCAAGTACACAGAGTACCAAGGTAGTCATCAGATAGGGAAATGAGACTGTCCGGGGAACATGGAAATGAGCTGTCATGTTCCAAAATAGAGCTTGGAAAGTTTATCATCTCTGAGTGAATAGGAAAATTGACATTTTTAGACTAATTAAAATTCAATGTGTTTTCATTTGCCATTTTGGGCTCATACATTTATTTTCCCCTCCACACCATTAAAACCACAGATACCATGGGTTTCTGACTAGATCTCATGGAAAGAGGCAAAATGTAGTTTTGAGATTCTTTTTAAGGTCCAGTTAGGAGTTGTGTTGAATATTTTGGATGGAAATTTTGAAATAATAAGTCAACTTGTTTGCAGTTGATCTTGATTTTTTTTTTTAATGAATGAAATTGTCAACTTGAAAAAGCACATTTTTTCCTGGTAAAGCACAGTGCACAGTGGAATACTATAACCCTGGGTATAAGCATGATAGCTTCAGAGAAAAATATTTAGAATAAGGAAACCCTTTATTATTTCTATATAGTTTCTAAGACAGAAATCCATGGATCTGCTGCTTCAAGACATGCAAAATGCAAAAGCGAGAGATGTTTTTCATTAAGAGAATGAACTTAGGCTGTCAGAAATTTAATAGTAAGTATGTGTCTCTTTTCTGATTTACTTACACTCTGGACCTCCTTGGAGTCATTTTCAAATCCTCTGTGTAGCAGCCGTGCTCCCTTGGTTTCTTCTTCTGGAAGGCGCTCTAATGGCACTTACCTTAGGTGGATGCTGCAGATATCAAATGTATTAAAATCAGTGAAAAGCACACAACATTACTGGCTCATAGTAAGTTCTATGTAAGTGGTAGATATGTTTTTTCACGATTATTTTTACTGACATGTTTTAATAAACCTATCCATTTTCTATACATGGTTGCTTACAAGTTCTTAATTAGTTCTCAAGTCATTCTTAAGTTTTGAAAATCTCCCGTTTACAGGTTAGCTATAATGATATAATTTGTTCTTTCAGTTAGTTTTACACTGAATATTAAGTCTTTAATATCTATAGCTGCAGTATAAAGATTAACATTTTGGAATTAACATTCAAAATTATTACACAAAGAGAACGTCATTATTGCTGATAATATATTTTTTTTTACCTGAAGAGAGTTACACACAGTTTATCCTACATGTAGAAAGCAAGATTTGTGGGTATGGAGCAAAAAAGTAGTAGATTTGAGCTTGCAGGAGTATCAAAAGAGACAGAAAGAGAGATTCTGGGATGGCTCAAGCAAAGGGGCTTTTTCTTAAGAAGTTATGTATCTGGACCACATGGAGTTACTGTGTGCATTTTAAGTACTGGGCGTACCAGGATAATAGTTGGAACAACCAAGATAGATTACTCCTGTCATGTGCTCCATCCTCCTCTCATCCATGAGTACAGTGGTACATGAGGCTTTCTGCAAATGCTCATGGCTCCCAGGAACCTTGCCTGCTCTTTGGAGAGAGCACTGGGCACGGAGTCAGAAGGATGGGGTTGCCCTGGCAGAAGGTGGTAACCTTCTACTGGGCTGAACGGTGACACTTTTGCTGTGGTTTCTTTCTTAATGAAAGCATTGCGTTCCTGATCTTAATAAAGGTAAAATATGAATTACCAGGAAAACATATGGCATCACCTTAAAGGCAGAAGTGCTGTTTTAACAAATTAAAATGTAGCTCAATGAGATCATAACATTCAAATTGGACATCAAGCTGCTGCTCCTCAAATGTGCCTAGGTATTAATATTTCAGTAGCTAAAAAGAAAAGCCAAGTTTCTCCCTGACCTTCTATTCACTAAGATAACATTTCCAATTTGTAAGAATATATATTTTCCTCATGGGATACAATAAAATTATTTTAATTTTCGATGGGAAAAGAAGCAACCTAGTAAATTCTTATTTTTTCCTGAATTGGCCCCCAAGCTATGATCATTTGCTTCGTTGGGGTTTTGCCTTAATGCCGTCTTTGCAGTCTATGTGATGTTAGGAATGAAAAAGTGTTCTAATATTGTCCTGACCTTTTAACCTTGTAGTAGGCCCAGGCAAGAAGGTGCTGAAGCAATTTGCATTACTGTGTGTTCTGTGCCAAGAACTTCTCTGAATCTTGGACTAAAGAGGTTCCATCCAAATGCCCATAAACATCAATATTTAATGCAAGACACTCTTATGCTTGCCTAGAATTCTACCTGTCCCACATAAGGATAGAAAATCATTACATTGGAAGTTTGGTTAATTAATATATGAGTTGAGTCAGTTTAAAATTAAATTTGGCAGCAATAAAATTTGTCTTTCCTTTACCTTTGTTTCCTGAGATGACTTCATAAAAAAGCACTCTAGAGAGACAATCTCCTTAAATAGCCAAGGTTTTCTTTAGGAATCACTATTATTATTAAACAGATATTTTCTCCATTCTATCTATAGGATAACCACTAATTATCTTTGAGCTTCAGGGAAGGATAAATGGAGCTTTTATGTTTTGTGGCCATCAAATTGCTGTGTTAATAATTATTAATTTGATGACTTTTTAAAAGAGGAATTGGTCAAATAACAAAAACTTAAAATTATAAATCAATATTACATTTTACATTTGGTTGTTGTGAAAAAATGTCTGCTTATGTATTTAGGCATCTAGAACATTCCCTTAGGTGGGGCTTGTGCTATTCCAAGGGAATTTGGGGATAAGTGCAGTCACAGCTTCTGTGGGCCCCGTGGGTGGAACGTCAGGCTAAACGTCTCCAGGGAGACCAGTTGTCTGTTATGCCTGTGGAGAGGGGCTCCTTACTTCGTCTGTTACAGAGGCTTGACCACCCATGATGATTAATATTCTAATTATAGGATTTTTAAAAGGTCTTCAAGTCACCATCAAATGCCATTAATTGGAGTAGCAGAGAGAAGGAGATTAATCAATCTTAGGTTTGAACTGTCGCTCTGCCACATTCAGAAAGCAATGAATTTTCTCACGTTTCTAATCCTGCTTTCTCATTGATGGATTGGGTTTGATAATACCTTATAAGGACACAGGATACTATAATAGCCTCCTGAGAAGTGACGGAATAGCGCTGTATGCAGCATACAGTAGGCCCCTATGAATTGTTGCTGCCTTTGTTGTTATTTTGTTGTGTATCCTAAATCAGGAGGTCCTAGGTTATCTTAGAAGATAGATTTTCTGTGTAGTGTGACTCACTTCTGGTTCTGGTCTATACTGGGAAAATAAGGTATTCGAGTAGCTTTGTCCATATGCAAGAAGCAGAAGTAGGAATGTCCTTAAGGATCCACAATTAAAAACTGGACATAGGTAATTTTCGTACAATTTCCTTATGTAAAACAGCGCAGGGCTTAATTGTAATCCAAAGCACATGTTCCTGTCATCCTTTTAATTGTACCCGGACTGCATGTAATAACTGCTATACTGTAAATGCTGTTTAAGGAATTGCTTTAATTTTTTAATTATGTGTAGGTGCATATGTCGGTGGTATGTATATGTGAGTTCAGGTGCCTGTGGAGGCCACTGGCTTTCAATTCCCCTGGCTTGAGCTGGAGTAGTTACAGGCAGCTGTGGGCCATCTGACATGTGTGCTGGAAATTGAACTCCAACCTCTTCAAGAGCATCATGTGCTCTTAACCACTGGGCCATTTCTCCAGCTACTAAAGATGCTATTTAAATATCTGCTCGGCTTCCCATGTTCAGAGAATAGCTACATTCAGCACAGATTTAATTTTTCAAAAGACGTTTTCATCATGGGTGCAGAAATACATGGCTACGACCCCATAGACAATGGGCGTACACTTTACTTTGTGCTTTAGAGGGGTTGGAGGGGGCACTGGAAACAGTTCTGCATGATGTGATGGGTTCCGAGCTGTGAGGGAGGTTTTTTAATGTTTACAGAAGAAAACATGATTTGCTCCATAGGTTGGCATTGACTCCAGCTTGAAGCAGGAGAATGGGTTTAATATGCTTAAAGATGAAAATGGATTTGGACGAAATATTACAGAGAAATATGTCAAAGTTTTGAAACAATTGCAAGTCGATACATTAAAAGAGAACTTCAGGCTTCACTGTGACTAAAATCACTTCAGGAAAAAAATTGTCAGCATCTTTATAGTTAAATTTAAGTAAGTTTTAACTCCTCCCTATCTGAGCATAGAAAGCTGTCTGGATTTGCTGAGACGATTGGAAAACAGATGACTGTCATGTATAACCCTGAACAGTAAGAAAAGAAGTAAACTTATATTCATAACAAAAGGGACATAAAATGGCTAGAAAATTTTTTATCTTTTCCAAAAATTGACACATTTGTCCTGAAAACTTACATGCAACTTCTAAGGGCATAATCATTCTGGGAACAGTTCGTATATGCTGAAATACTAGAATCCCTAGGGGGCTAGTAAAGCTTTTGTTGGCCTTTCCCCTACTATGCTAAAGAGAATATGTTACATGAAAGTAAATATACACATATTATATGTGTAGCACACACATGCACACACACACACACACACACACACACACACACACACACACACACACAGTTTCCTGTGCACAGAGCCTGTGGAGGGTCTTTAAAGAAACTGACAGAATGCTCTTTTGGAAGTTATCCATGGCCTGCAAACTTGATGGAGCATCCCAGGTGTCTGCAGTTTTCCACATCCCTGTGTTGTTCTTTGCTTTGGAAGGTTATTTTTGTTTTGCTTTCTGCTCTTGTTTTTGTTTGTTTGTTTTACAATCTAGTTTCCTACCTGTAACATGACTTCATGTCTCCCCTCTTTATTCAGCTTTTTATGGACTGTCATTTTAATGACAACTCACGTCCTCTTTAAACGGATCACCTCCCTAGAAACTGTTTCTGCATCCCACTTCAAAGCACCAAGGAACTGTAATTATCATAATATTCTTTGACCAAAATAATAAGCATTTATTAAATACTTACTGAGTATTAAAATATAAGTGATGGTATCAGGATACACACATGTGTGTTATGGGGGAATAATTAACATTCTCTGAGGGATGGAAATAGGTTAGATATGAAATGCTAGATTCTGAAGCCCCAGACAAATAAAGGACAGCTCCTGGGAAAAGAACTGTTGGGAGAAAACATAAACCAAAGCAAAGCAGCCTAGCAACTTTATATAAGTGAATGGACAGACAGGCAGACACACACACACACACACACACACACACACACACACACACACCAGTTTTGAGGCAATAGGATGTAAACTGAGGTTGACAAGCAAGGGCATAAGGTTGAACTTGAAGGATGGACTGTAATTCTGGAGTCAGTTTTTCGAGTATGATTGTAGCCCCTGAGCTGGAATTAAGGAACTGCTGAGATTTTCTCCATACCATTAATGGGAGGAAATTAAATGAGGTTTTTATCATGAAGGGTCTTAAAAGAGGGCCATACCCTTTGACATTAACTGAACAATTTTGAACAGAGTATGACAAGACTGTAGCTTGAAAATAATTCTGGCTGTGTTGTAAATTCAAAACACAGGGACTTAAATGTGGCTGAATATTGGGAGAAAATTTAAATGTTTTGATAATGGTAATAAAAAGGGCAGCTGAAGAGCTTTTGGAAAAGCCTCACTTCTGTCAGAAATCAGAAGTACCCCAATATTTGATAATTTGAGAGAAAAGACTACACTGACAAAAAATGTTAGTGCAACAATACAGCTAAATATTGGTTGCAGAAATATTGATTGCACTGCACTGAACTAGGTACTTCATTTCTTTGAGAACTAACTCCTTATGGTTAAATAATCCAAACTATCCTCATACACAGGACACTAATGTGCACGATTTCTTTAAATAGAAACTTCCATCAGAACAGAGCAAAGTCAAGTGTTCACAGGTGCCCACAGGTGTTGGCAGGTGAGTGGAGCTACAGGCACCATCTAGGGAGAACAGTGGGCTCCCAGATGTTCTCTTGCAAGCCAGCTCAGTGTCAGGGACTTTTACTATATTCTTTGATGAGCATTTGATCTTCTAAATTCATTTTTTTTTTCAGGATTAAAAGTAAAACCACATTCTAAACACACACACACACACACACACACACACACACACACACACACACACTGCTCTTGAAAAACTGATTTGAGAAAATTGTATTTAACAGTATTAATCAACATATGGCAATGGGACTTTCTACAAATTCATCCTCAGTGTTTCAACCCCATGGTTTACTTGAATAAGAAACAAAGTTTCAAGCTCTGTAACCACCTCACCATAGGTTACCTCTAATCTTACACATCAAAGCCACAGCTTATGATTTTCTGTTTTGATGAAATTTAAAACAAGGTAGGATCACCTTAACAACACAGAATATTACCATTTGTTCTTTATCAGTTGGAGTTCGGGATCACATTGACACTGAAAGATACATCACTGTCGTATACCAAACTGTGCTTTTAATTATACTCAAGATGGGAAAAATGCCAATGTCTGCCTGAAATAACCATCTACTTATTTATGCTTATTTTTTACTAGATGCAACATCTTAAGGACAAGGATGTGAATTCTTATGTACTGGCAGACTTAAGTCACTGGTTGGCTTTTAATAAATAATAAAAATGCTTATGAATAAGTGGCATTTTAAAAATAGACATTTAAACACTTACATAGAACCCACTATGCATAAACACCCAAATGCTTTACAAACAGTAATTCACTTAATGCACATAAAATAAAATCTTTTAAATAGACATAGCCTTTATAACCCAGAAAAGTTGAAATACTTGCCTGATTTATGCAGCCAAACAGTGGTAGAGCTGGGAGTCCTTCCTGGGCACAGCTACATCAGAAGTTTTGCCCTTACCCTATACTACTTTCAAACAGATGGTGTCTTTAAAAGTTAAAAATATAAATATTCACTTAATATGTGTTTTATGATACAGTTAAAGAAGTAAGAAGCTATGGGTTTGAGTACATCTTTATATTACTTGATTTGCTATATTAAGCAAGTGTATTAACAGAATGGAACCTCAATTTTCTCATGTATAAAATCAGGGCAGTAGATTTTACCTCAAAAGCTTATGATGAGTTTTACAAAACCAATTTGTATGAGAATATTAGAACACAGTTGGCACCCAGAGTATGATATTGGTATGCCAAGGAGAAGGGCTCTAAGGTTTCTCATTCCCCTTTCAAAATGCACATTTGCACATTGTATAGCATATTGGTCTTAGTAAAAGGAAATAAAATTCTTTGCTTCGTAAAGCATTTTTTAAAAACATTTCCTGAAGCTAGAGTTCATATAGTAAGGAATTTTCTGGATAGCAGGATAGCTTCTTTTCTGGGAAAATCTGTTATGATTTAACAATCTAACATAAAGAATAAAATCTTTCTTCTAGTTAGAGAATCAACTTATATGCATCACATACATGGAAACAAAGAGTTGACTGGCAATACAACAAATGACATTTATCTTCAGATCCTTCAACATTAATGGGCTCAAAGAAATCCAAAGATCAGAATAAGTAGCATTTGTGTTCACCAAGACATTCCTACATGAATATGGTCTATCAACTCATAGAAAACTGTATCAGCTGATTCATATCAGTAAGGGTTGCATGTAATCACCTGAAGATATTCATCAAAACACAGGCCTTTCCCCCAAGATACTGTGATTTAATTAGTTTAGGTGGGTCTGGCATGCTCTCTTTTTTCTTTTTTCTTTTTTTCATTAAATAAAAATTCTCTCAGAGATTCTAATTTGTGGCTCAAGTTGAGAAAGTCAGTTCAATTTATTAGTAAATCATCATTGATCCCCCCCCAATTTTCACCTCACCTTTACTTTAATAAACACCAACAAAATATATTATTTACATTCAAACCACCATTGAAAGAATGTGTGTGTGAGGTTTCTTGGAGATTCATGAAAAAGAGATACCACGGCATGACTATTTGATATTTTAGCGTCATTTCTTTTAATTGCTTGAAATAAAGGCTATCTTTATTTACCCCAAATCTTCCAAAATTATGAGTAACTGGGCAATAAGAAATAAACATTAAATTTAAATATAAATATCATCAAACAATACAATATATTTAGAGTATGTCCTTTGGATCAATTATAGTGAATACATTTTTTATTATGTTTAGATTACAGTATTCAGTGTGTTGGTGTGGTCAATAAATAATAAGCAATAAGCATTTTTATAATATGATAAATATTACTCTAAGACTTTAGTTATTAAAATTAACTGTAGGTGAGAGTCATTGTTGAATCAAAAGGTTGTTTGGGGCTGCTACAAGCAGAATAGAAATGAGTGTGAACTCTGATAAAATAGAGGCCTTTGCAAACCTAGCCCTATCAATTCCTCTTATAACAAAAGCATACGAAACCAGCAATCCTAAATTTTTAAAGCTGAATTATTTAAATACTGAAAGTATGTAAGGCCAACAACAAACAACTACAAATTATACTAAATAAATATCATAACATTAAAAGCATTCTCATTTTGTCCTTAAAAGCAAGTCAGCTGGCTTGACTATATAAAATACTTTTCTAAAGCAATCACAAGTGAGGAGGGAGGGAAGGACCTGGGAGGGAAAGTGGGTGGGTGGAGGATGGAGGAGTTGGGGGGGGGGGATAGGAGAACCTGATCTGGTATTGTGTGAGGGAAAAGGACTGAAGCCATGAGGGCCAGCAGAGAGATAGAAAAACTAACAGCCTTGGGAGGTAGGAGATTGGGGGGGGAGGACCCTCCAGAATGCATCAGAGACCTGGGAGGTGAGAGACTCTCAGGTCTCAAAGGGAGGGACATGAAATGCCCAACAGTAGGGAGAGGTTACTTAAAGAGCCCACCTCCAGCAGGAAGACAGGACATCAAGTGAGGGATGGGGTTGCTATCCCACAGTCACAACTCTGACCCATAATTGTTACTGTTGAAAGAACTGCAGGGATGGAAATGGAAAGGAGCCCGAGGAAAAGAAGGTCCAGCCACAGACCCAAAATGGGATCCAGCTCTAGGGGAGGTCCCAAGACCTGACACTATTACTGAGGCTATGGAGCGCTCACAAAAAGGGGCCTAGCATGACTGCCCTCTGAAAGACCCAACAAGCTGCTGAAAGAATCAGATAGTTGTACTCAATCAATGGACAGAAGTAGGTGACCCCTGTTGTTGAATTAGGGAAGGCTGAAAGAAGCTGAGGAGAAGGGCAATTCTGTAGGAGGACCAGCAGTCTTAATTAATCTGGACCCCCGAGGTCGTTCAAACACTGGACCACCTAACAAACAGCATACACCAGCTGATATGAGCCCCCCAACACACATACAGTAGAGAACTGCTGTGTCTGTGTTCATTCAGAGAGGATGCACCTAACCCTCAAGAGACTGGAGGCTCCAGGGAGTTTAGAGGTCAGGTGGGGTAGGAGGTGGGGACATCCAAGTGGAGACAGGGGGGGGTGGGGAGGAGGTGTGGGATGTAGAACAGTTGGAGGGTGGTGGTGAATAAAATATGGGAGTGTAAATAAATAAATAAATTTAAAATTATACTTGTATTCTATCATCATTTCAGGAAGTGAAACTTGGAGACTGGGCTATTTCATATTGGTTTCAGGACCTACATGCTCAACCTATAGTTTATTTTATACATTTTTTTTTCTCTCAGTTGCCCAACAATTTCAACAAATATCCTTGAATAGAAAGGCTCATTCAGAGTCATTTCAACCACAAAAGTGGTCATGGTCACCTAAGGATCGTGCTTCCCTTTTCTGATTTACAATATACTATAGATTAAATACTATAATTAGATTAAAGGTATCATAAAGAACGTTTTTTTCCTCTCAGTTGCCCAACAATTTCAACAAATAGCCTTGAATAGACAGGCTTGCCCAGAGTCACTTCATCCACAAAGGTGGCATGGTCACCTAAGGATCAACTACTGAAAGTATGTAAGGCCAACAAAAAGCAATTACAATTTATACTTAATAAATATAACATTCCCACTTTGTCCTTAACAGTAAGTCAGCCTGGGCTTGACTATATAAAATACTTGTCTTTTATCATCATTTCAGACAGTGAAACTTGGAGACTCGGCTATTTAATATTGGTTTTAGGACCTACATGGTCAACCTATAGTTTATTTTAAATATCACTTTTCTCTCAGCTGCCCAACAATTTCAACAAATATCCATGAATAGGCACGCTCATTCAGAGTCATTTCAACCACAAAGGTGGTCATGGTCACCTAAGGATCAACTACTGAAAGTAAATAAGGCCAACAACTAGCAATTAAAAATTATACTTAATGTCATAACAGTAAAAGCATTCCTATACAGCTGTATTCTGAGATATCTCTGGAGAGGCTCTGCCAGTGCCTAACAAATGCAGAGGTGAATGCTCTCAGCCAACTAGTGAACTGAGCACCGGGTCACCAATGAAGAAGCTAGAGAAAGGACAGAAGGAGCTGAAGGGCTTTGCAGCTCCATAGGAGGAGCAATATGAACTAACCAGTACCCCCAGAGCTCCCAGGGACTAAGTCACCAACCAAAGAGTACACATGGAAGGACCCATGGCTCCGGCTGCATATGTAGCAGAATATGACCTTGTCAGACATCAATGAGAGGAGGCCCTTCGTCCTGTGAAGGCTCGATGCCCCAGTGTAGGGGAATGCTAGGACTGAGCAGCAGGAGTGGGTGGGTTGGTGAGCAGGGGAGGGAGGATGAGATAGGGGGTTTTAGGAGGGGAAACCAGGAAAGGGGTTAACATTTGAAATGTAAATAAAGAAAATATCTAATAAAAATAAATAAATAGAAGCATTCCCACTTTGTCCTTAACAGCAAGTCAGCAAGCTTGACTATATAAAATATTTGTCTTTTATCATCATTTCAGACAGTGATACTTGGAGACTGGGTTATTTAAGATTGGTTTCAGTACCTACATGGTTAACGTTGTAGTTCATTTTAAACATTTTTTTTTCTCTCTCTCAGATGCCCAGCAATTCAACAAATATCATTCAGACAGGCTCGTTCAGAGTCATTTCAACCACAGAGGTGGTCATGCTCACCTAAGGCTCATGCTTCCTTTTTCTGATTTACAATATATTATAGATTAAGTATATAGATTTACAATATGTTATAAATTAATATACTATTAGATTAAAGGTATCATCAAGAACTAGTAGGTAGATTCCAGAGGCAAAGCTTGCAGAATAGGCGGCCATTCTAAGTGCACTTTTTTGATTTTTGACTTCACACCTACTTTGACCTCAGGAAAAGTGACCTCTTGAAGGGGTCAATTAATTAATTGACCCCTAATTAACACCATTCACCCTGTTTTAGGAAGGTCAAGAAAACAAAGGAGGCTTATTAGGAAACTATGCACACAACAGATTTTTCCTAATAGGTGTGAAGAATGGCTGCTATGCATAAATGATTGTTGGAAATTCTGTGGAGAACATGACCAAACAAGCAGCACCATTCACCACTGTATCCAAGACCCAGCACAGCACTGCCTAGATGCCCACATTCTTTAATTGATACCTACTAAACACCTATTAGGAAAAGCTACGACCTTAATCCTAGAAGTTGCTATCCTCAACATTGCAGGAGGCTAAAACTTTTGAGAGAAAATTCATGAGTAATATCGTAAAACTCCCACAGAACCAGAGAGCTCCTTAACACAAAGTTATAAACTAGCACATCTTCCAATGACACCTTTTTTTTTATTTTTTTAAGCCGTGGTAAAATGAAGCAACTGAGACTAAGCGGACCCTACAGGAAAACCTCTAAACATCACAGACAAACGTTTTGCAATAAAAAAAAAAAAAAAATCCACAAAGTATCAACCAGTCAAATTACAATTTTGCAATTAAAAAAATCCACAAGGTATCTACCAGTCAAACTACAATTTTGCAATAAAAAAATCCACAAAGTATCAACCAGACAAACTACAATTTTGCAATAAAAAAAATTCACAAAGTATCAACCAGTCAAATTACAATTTTCCAATTAAAAAAGTCCACAAGGTATCAACCAGTCAAACTACAATTTTGCAATTAAAAAAAATCCTCAAAGTATCAACCAGTCAAACTACAATTTTGCAATAAAAAAATTCACAAAGTATCAACCAGTCAAATTACAATTTTGCAATTAAAAAAATCCACAAGGTATCAACCAGTCAAACTACAATTTTGAAAAAAAAAAATCCACAAATTATTGTTCTAACTACCACCTTTCCTGGGACACTCCACATCTTTAATTCCAATCATCCCATCCAAAAAAAGAAAAAAAGAAAGGAAATAAAAACCTTCTTCTTACCAGGAATTCTCTTGCAGGGTGTCTAGGCGCAGCTCAGGTGTTCTCAGGAACACAGACTTCACTAGGCATCTCCAGGCAGGGGATGCCAACCGCAGGGTGAGGCGCAGAAGTAAGCGCCTCTCCAACCAGGAGTTGTCTGCAAGCCGCCAGGTACAGTCCGCCCAGAGTCTTGGGCGGCTGGCTCTCCTAGTTTAAAGTGAGAGCAAACTGAATTAGTCTTAAGCACCCCTTCTTGCCCACCTTCCAATTTCCAGACTCTTTAAGCCTCCTTTATGGGGTAGGGTTAAAGCCCAAGACTGCAAAGCAAAAAAGGCTCCAGGCAAGGTCCTTTTCCCGGCTGCTCTGCTCCCCAAAGCGCGGGAGCCTCACCTTAGCAGAGCCTGCCGCTGCTCGCCCAGAGATGAAGCTGTGCGCAAACTTCTCCGACTTAAGTCCTTTTCGGTGCGCGCGTCACCCGCTCCCTCCTCCCTACGCGCGGCGGCCGAGGGGGGGCGGACGATCTCAGAGCCGGCCCCGCCCGGACCCTCCCTTCGCGTCAGCCCCTCCAGCCCTCGGAGGGAGGGGCTAGCAGCCGTTCGGTGCTCCTCCGGACCCCAAGCCCCGGCGGGAGAGGGTCTGCACGCGCTGCCGCTGCTCCACACCCCAAGAGTCCCCACACCCCAGTGTTCGGAGCCCCGGGAAGCAAGAGAGGGTCCCCAGTTAGACCCTGAGTAGGGAGGGAGTTGGGTGGTCGACAGATTGGGCTCAGTGATCGTAACCCGTCCCTGGAGGCAGCTTTCTGAGAGTCCAACCCCTTCCCTGGAGGATGAAAATTCCGTAGGGAGGTGAGTTTCCCAAAGAACCCTACCCCCAGAGAGAGTGGTACCCTGGCTCCAAAAGTGGTCACTCAGGGGACCGCACCAGGGACCCGATGGAGAGTGGGATCTGTAGTGGGGCGCGGCCGTAAAATTAGGGTGGGAGCGTGAGAAAACAGCTTACCAAGACCTGGAGTGCTGAGTAAGGACCCCGGAGGCAGAGGGTAAGAAAAACCAGAGGGTCCAGCAAGCCCTGGACCCCTCTGGATTTGGGCAGGTGCAACCTAAGGTGCAGGTTGGATTTGGGGGGACATTGCCCTCCACAAAAGAGGTTGTTGCTGGGTTATTATCTTAGGGTGAGTGACCGAAGTGAGGACGGCTAGGAAAGAGTAGTCTGAGGTACCTACCTGACTTGGTGTTGAGGACAATTCCCCTTCTACACTGAAAGCCAGCCGGGACAATCTGATTCCAGGCAGGGAGCAGTCTGGGCTGGCTGGCGTACCCTGGGAGGAAGGCAAGTTGCTTCCAAGAATGGGCTACCCTCCACCTCCTATCTAGAGCTGGGTGCAGCCAGGCATCAGCGGGCACTTTTTTTCCTGACTGTTCAAGCAAAAGCCAGGAAAAGCAGTTTACCTGTGTATCCCGGGAATGCAAAGTGGCTGTAGCCCTCGAGGTGACTAACACACCAGCAGAAGAAATAGTAATAATAGAATGGGGAAGCGTCAGACAGCAAGACAAAATACTTTCCTAGGCGCTCAGAGGTTAAGAGTTTGGGTAGTTCTGGGTGACAGATTCAGGTGTCTTGTGAAAGGGGCTGCAGCTCTTGTGGCTCATCCATCCTTGGATCCCTTGCCCCTGAAGTCAGTGACTTTAGGCAAAAGTGTGTGTGCTTCTGTCCTAATTTGAACCCCCCCCCCCCATCGACTCTTCCACGCAGAGAGACTATAGGGGCCTCTAATCTGTTTAGTTTGGGACTTTCATTGTCCCAGTGGAAGACAAATCAGCTCTACAATTTCCATGGGGGGTAGTCTTCATAGGCCCCCTATTCCATTTGCTTTCTGCTTTTCCCTCTCACCTTCAATCGGGTGACCAAGAGGGCCGAGTGAGACTCATCATGCATTCAAACCTAAAACACTGCTCCTCCACTGCAGGGGAAGAGGGTCTCTAGCCCCTTCATTTCCTGGATCTAAGTGGCAGTAATATTGTTAGCCGTGTGAAATGTGACAAGGGACCAGACATTCGGGTGAGAGGGATGTTAGCCAAGAAAAATGCAGAGCAACATGCACAAAACCTGTATGGAAAACTTCCTATTTGTACAATTAATTTGGGCTAATATAAAAAAAAAATCAAAAGAGACCCTCTAAATCCAGGATTTAGATGTAAGCCTTGCCTGTGTGCTTTAACATCCGTCCTGGGTTCAGTAGCTCTCTGATTTTCCAATTGCTGCTAGCCAGCCGACATCTGATCAAACCTTCTTTTAAAAAAATTCTCTTTGTAACCTTAATTGCCTTCATGGGTACAAACAGCACAGAATTATTAAAATTGTTAATGTATCTACTATATACTGTAGCAACTGCTGGGGGGCCAAATATCTGGAATTATTCTTTTGTAGCCCCAACCCCTGAACTATCAGTGAATTGGGGAAATGATTGGTGAGAGGAAGAAAGTGTCACTCACTGTCCAGCTAGCACAGGGAAATTAGTTTGTTGTAGTTGTTGACCGATCCTTGGGCATCCCCCGGTATTGATAACAAACAGGAGTGTTCTGATAGCAAATTGGATAATGCTTCTGTAAAGTCACAGAGTTGTACACGACTTAGATTAAGAAAAAAAAAAAAAGTCTAAGAACTATCGGGGAAACAGCACACATATGTTATAAAGCCTTAAAGCATGCGTGGTATAAGCATAGGCAACCTCAACTAATTAAGGTACTAATTGTGCCAGAAGTAATCTTGGCGAAGCAAGAAGCCACTGTGGCCAGATTTTGGGGAAGGTGATGTGGCTGGAGTGGATGAGGGATGAGACTGAGTCTCTCAAGGGGAATAAAATGACTTTGCTTGCTACATTAATTTATTAATACCAAAATTGCTATGCACCTGTTAGACGCATTTGGAATCACAGAAGTGTAGCTGGCTATGTTGCTGTCTTAATGCTTCCAGAATATTTTCTGTGTGGTCACAGTAAATCCCCAGATGGAAAGATGTGGATGTGGGGGGCCATGAAATAGCAAAGGTCTGTTTGCTCGGTGATCTAGACTTTTTGAAATCTGTTGCTTGTTCCAAAGTCAGTGTAGTGAACTGGAGTAGAACCTAGCACAGTGGAGCATGTTTGGGAAGTATGGGTGTGGTTCCTTGGAAGTTCAGTCTCACTTCCACATGGGACTGTCTGGGCTAGACTGCTGAGGAAAAGAGCTGGGTTATAATCCAAGGTAACATAAACTTGATTCGGGATAAGCTGCAGCTTTTCAAAACAGGATGCCTCATATTTACAAATAAACCTTTGAGTAAAACAAATGTATCTGTGTGGCATTCAGGAAATAATCAAGTTAATGGTTAATCCTATATTTCTGCAATTGTCCCTGATTACTCTTGATTTCAAAGTGCTGAAGTTTTATGAAAGGGTTTCTGGTCTCCTTCTGTCCATCCCTCTTTAAACATCTTGTCTGTTAGGCAGCCGTGAGTTTAGGAAGACTCTGTAATCAATCTTATCTTCAGTGTCTGGACCTTAAAGAACTAAATGAGTTAGAGGCAAATTCCACCTCTGTCTTTAAAACTCCCGGACTTCATTGCTTAGAGCGTGGCAATGCATGAAGTACAGAGCTTGTCGTTTGGCTGGCTAGCGAAAGTCTGGTATCTGCCTCATCTGCCCTTCAGCTCCTGGATTACAGGTCTGAGCTGCTGGCAGGAGGATGCCAGGGCTGTGGGCTCAGCTCCTTATCCTTATACAGTGAGCACTGTACTCATGGAACTGTCTCTCTTTCCCCAAGTTTGTTCTCTTTTTTAAAAATAATCTAGACAAAAAAGTTTCTCTCAGGGACTTAATCTGTTCCTTTATTAAATCCTGATAGGCAAAGCTTCATTGTATTGAAATACACCCCAGATCATTATACTCCATTTAGAGTATACTTAATACCCTTGGGTCATAATACACTGGACTAGTCACCCTGAGGTACCTAAGGTGTATAATATGCAGTTTCAACCCCAGGAAGCCCACAGTCCGTATACGGACACGCAGTGCTTCCTTTTCGGCCTTCTTGAACACGCAGCAGCTGGTGATTATCCTCTATGTAATTACCCTTCAGCTTTACAGACCTCAGGATGACAGTGAGAATAATAATTCATCTTGGTAAAAAATAATTTTCTTCCTTTGAAACAATTTGAACTTTGACCTGATAGATCATTCTTTTCCGGAAGGAAGAAAGTCTGCTTTGATTTTCTGGCTCCTTTTTTTTTTGACATGGAGCTGGTGCATCTCACAGTTGTATTTCTCTAAAGACTACATCTCCTGACAGCAGAAAACAAACAAACAAAAACCCCCAAACAAACAGAAAAACTAAACTAAAGCGAAGCTGAACCACAAATTCCTCGGGAACTAGGAAATGTCTTTCCTAATTCTACTCAGTATAAAGTTTACTTGGGTTAACAGTTAACTCAGTCAATAAATAACCCATCGTAAGAGGTCGTGGCAGGGTGTATACTACTGAGTCGTAATGGAAACTAATTATTCCATGTCTGATGAAGTTGGGAAATAGATACTTCCTGTTTTATAAAGAAAATTCCAGAGAGAAATCCAGGAGTTGGGGGGGCGGAATCTACAAAAAATAATAAATAAATAAATAAATATATAAAAATAAAATGTATGCACCCATTCATTAAAAGAAAAAAAAACCTGAATAATTGAGTACCAAGAGCTTGCATCCTAATGTGGGTCGGCTGGATGCCCATAATAGTAAGCAGGAGAGTGGTTATCTTCAGGTACTGACAGTACCAAGGAGATGGCTGGCAGACAGCTGAGATGCAGGCATGGCCGTGTTGCTCTACGTGTGAGGGAAGGTTCTCCTTGAGCTGAGTCCCTCATGCCTTCCTAGAAAAATCCTCCTGGTGTGCTTTTGTCTCACCCATCCATCCCCTATTAAAGATATCGTTTGGTCAGGAATCTATTCATCTTGGGATGTGTGCATGTGTGGGTATGTGTGCCTCTGTAAAAGGCTCTCTGAAATTTAGTCGTATTTGATCTGTGCTCGTGGATTTGGAAGAGAGGAACCGTGGGAAAAGTAGCCCCAGTTTTCTGTACTTTCTAGGGCTGCTTCATATTACGTTATATTAGTGGGGAAACTCTCACTTGCTGCTAACCTCTTAGCGTAAATTGTCAGGATATCTTATTAGAACGCTCAGAGCAATATACAACTTCCCCTAGAGCTATAAAGCAAAAAATGTAAATTGTCTTTCATAGCTGCAGTTCTTAACTTTTGGCTTTATAATGAAAAAACCAAGACTTTTATCGGCTCTCCCTTATTGAAAACTTACTATGTACTGATTTGTTTTTTTTTTTTTTTTTTTTTTTTTTTTTTTTACCAAGCATCGGTTTTATCTTAATTCTATAGGGTAGGCACATTTTTATTACTGTTAAACAACTGCATGGGCAGATGTCGAATGTGTTAAATGTTTTGACAAAGTAGCCAGGAGTCGACTGCAGGATGATTAATTTGCACACATTCTGGACGGCAATGTTTCTGTAAATGTAAGAATGGGATCTCCTGTATCCTCCACTCCAGCACTAGCTGGTCTGAGAGCAGAGGGAGAGTAAATGACAAGGCTGTAAGGCACTGGGTCGGACTTTTTGCTTGCCTCTCATGGGCTTGCTTTCTTAATGTTAAAAACAACAACAACAACAACAACAACAACAACAACAACAACAACAAAAACCCTTAGGATTCTAAATAGTGGAAGAGGCCCTTGGCAGACATCTGTAAATATTTCAAAAATAGATTTTAATTATAGAGTTTATTCAGAGAAGGTGGCAAAGGTGTACAGATTTTTCAAAGGCAGAAATTGCAAAAATCAAAGAATCCTCCAGTTTTAAAAGAAAAACAAAACAAAACAAATAAAAAAAAAAATAGGACTAGGAAATAAGGCGAAGGCTGAATGGGAGGGAGGCACTGGAATGGGGCAAGCCTGCTATCCTTGGGGTGATCCTGAACTATCCCTGTCACTCAGGTTACTGTTCTTCAAAACTGATTACAGAAAATAAATTGATTACAGATGACTGTGTTTATCGGGGAAGAGAGTGAAATCTCGCGTTCAGTTACCTGCCTCTGCTTTTCCCAGCTCCACTTTTTCCGCTTCAAAGGGGGCAGTATTTTCCCATGTCCTCCTCATTACTGCTCTGTTTAAAGAATATATTCAATCTGCCGACTTGTTTCTCCTTGCTGCCTAAACCTCTTCAGATGATTCCCCCCTCCCAAGGTTTCAAAATCTCTAGTGGATGGATTCTGTGTTCCCCCTTCTTAAAGCGTATCTGCTCATGATTTTATCTCTCAGTGATGGACCAGCTAGATCCCCAGCTTCTTGAAAGTGTCTCTATTATAAAATATTATTTGAAAAGAAATGTTTATGTTTCTTATGAATCTAAATTAAGATGTTATGTGATATACTAGACAACCATCACCTTCTGCTAAGTGCAGAATGTCAGATTTAGAAGTTAGTGCCTTGCTGTTCAGGTTTTAAAGGGCTGCAAACTAAATGGGGATCTTGATGCACTGTGGCTTCTCCTTGGTACCTTTGGAGTGGGCCTTGAGATTGTGTGTGTGTGTGTGTGTGTGTGTGTGTGTGTGAGTGTGTGCTCCTGGAGGCCAGTTAACAACTCCAGGGTGCCTCCTTTAACATTTCTCCACCTTAATTTTTAAAAATATCCTCTCTCAATTAATCTGGTGCACACAGAATCTGCTAGACTATCTGGCCAGCAAGCCTTAAGAAACCTTTTGTTATCAGTCCCGTGCCCTGGTATTACAGGTGTGCACCGTTAGGTCTAAGCTTTCCATTGTGGTTGCAACTGAACTCAGCTACTCACGCTGTGCAGCAGATGAAGATTTCTGAATTCCTAAGGAGTTCACATGATTTTGATGCTGGTTTGTAGATTATCTTTTGGAAAGTATAGATTCTGGTTATTCCTCAAGTATATACACGGTTTTATATACTGCATTCATTTTAAAATTTGTAAATAGGTTTGATTCCATAATATGCAATGTTGTATGACTCCATGAAATGGGATTGATTGTGTTTTGTTTTTTAATCTCAAAAATAGCTTAGTGATTATTTATAAATAGAAATAGCGAAGGCAATCGCTTTGAATAGGGAAAGCTTTCTATTGCAGGAAGCTGGGAAAGAAATTCATTCTTGGAGGCATTATCAGCAGAATTTATTTGTCTTAGAAGATTATTGGGTTTTAAAGAAACTAGTCTTTCTGAGCAGAAGAAATGAATGTTGGCGTGGAGACGGATGATGCTCACAAAGCAACAATGGAGATGGTAGGGTATTTGTGATAATTCTGGAATTTGATGGTGATGGGAGTTTGAGGCTGATTGTGTTCATCCTAGGTGAGAGTGGTGGCTCTGGTGCGCTGGCAGTTCCTGAACTGGTTAGAGGTGGTTGATAGTGTTGTCGGTTTTCAGTAAAGAACAAAGCAGCAGTTGCCCATCTTGTTTCGAGCCCCTTTGCTATTTTTGTGTATGCTAAAATGTATTGCTTATTGTCTTTGATCCTCAGTTTGCTCATAAAACCAAACAAAAATGATAATTATCTGATAATTGTTTAGAGATGAAGTAAAGTATGCAAACACCTTAGCAAAATGGAAAGCCCATGTCCTATATTAAATGAATATTGATAATTTATTGGCAAATTTGTGAGGCTCTGCTTTCATTCTTAGCTTGCAAGTGTCCTACTGAGTTAAATTCAGGCTTTAAAATTTTTAGTTCATGTTTTCCTGTCTGGATATACCTTCTGTTGCTCATAACCAGAGGTCATAGATATGTCATTAACCTTTGGATGTTCAATGAGTAAAGGCAGTTCAGACCTTTCTTTCTTTAAATTTTCTTCATATATAATTTCAGGCCACTAGAGATTGGCACTTCTAGAATTTAAGAATGTATTTTTCCATCTAGAATTTTCAGTAATCTGATAGGTGAGTAGCTAGTGTCCAAGCAAACGAATCTGGACTATTTGGACTATTTTCTATTATTTTTAATCTTAGCCCATGAGACTCATGCTGTATAATCATTTTCCTGATTACCAAGTGAATGTTTAAGAAATTACAAAATTTAACATTGCCTGGAGATGAAGTCTCCTTGAGACATTTTAACAGTTTATAACAGCCCAAACTTCTTGGCCAGGCAGTCGTGATTCTTCAAGACTGGGTAATAAGGCCATCGTGGTCAATTGCTGGCCAGTTTTTACCTCTATGTGCACTTGAGTCAGCTAGTCTAGACCACTTACACATTAATAATAATAGTTTCAATTAATTAAATGCTCACCACCTGTCAGACAGCACTGAACAGGTCTCAAGCATTATGTCATTGACCTCTGTGTCAACCCTGAAAGGAACACTTTATTGACCTTACTTTGTAGATGTTTAAATATTCATAATAGTTAAGAATTTGTATCACTGTCATGAAATGCATACTGACTTCAGTTCATGTACCTAGGATTTACTGTTTCTAGGATCAGCAGCCTGTCCCTCCACACTTTCTGGTTTATCTTCTGCTGCTCACTGTTGGCTCTCATTCTGAACTGTACTTGATATCTTACTGTTTTAGGTAAAAATTTCAAAAACATTCAAAACTGCATTCAAATCCACAGGACTCTAGGAAACGTCCTTTATCTTTCTATGCCTCAATTCCTCACCAGAAAAGTGGGAAAGAAAAGAGCTGTTTTTGTATTATGCAAATGATCTAGAATTAAATATGGTATCTTTTATATTCTATTACTTACTCGTGTAAGCACATGCTCACATGTGTGCATACGAACACACTCGTAAGCTTCAATCTGTAGCTACAAAGGAAGTTAGATCCGTTCATGCACAAAGTGTTAGGTCAGTTTATAGAAGCAGATGTGTTAGACCAGAAAATTCTAATGGAAAAGGTTGACACTGAAATGAAGCTTACGTTGTTGTGATAGTTAGCTCTGGAACTCAGGATTTTCATTTTCTTTATCAGAATACTTCTCTACTTTATTACATTGGAATGATGTGCCTTATTCAAGTTAAAACTTGTCATTAAACTTTCTTATATCCTTTTTAGTGGGGAACATTGAATAATCACTACTGTGATATGATTGTTACCACTCCTACACAGTTGTGACCCCCATGGAGGCAGAGGGTCTGTCTCCATCATCCTTGTGCCTCATAACACAGAGATACAGTGTGCATCCACATAAATTTCCTTCATTAGTTGAGTGTCTGCTATAACGATTATATACACTGATTATTCATCAGCTAGAAATGGAAGTCCAGGTGCCTCTCACATCAGATTTCAGTTTTCTCATCAGCTGAGTGTCCAGGTACAATTGCACAGAGGAGAAAACAGAGACCAAGAATCCAGAAGGTCAATTGTCCAGGTGTTTCTGAACTACCAGCATAAATAGACTGTGGACTCACAGGGTCTTTGAAGCACCTGTAACGCTGCTGTCTTTCCCAAATGTAGATAATTGAGAATTGCTGGTAAATCTTTTGCTTTTTTTTCTTTTGTAATTTTCTTAATATATTTCATTCTCATCTCTACTTTGTTTATTTAATAAAGTGTTTCAGGACATTGAATGATACACGTGGCAGTATATTTAGAAAATGAAAAGAAGAAATGAGCTGCCGATAACCTCACAGAGATAAGCAACATTAGTTCTCTGGTTCTTTTCTCCCATTAGGTTTCCCTTGTAAAAAAAATATTAATGGCATCTGCTTATTTTTCTCTTTTCTTAAATTACATTTAAAGTGAGGTGGCAATTCTTTTTAGAATGCTACTTCTCCCGTCATTGTCTGGGATCTGGTGAATAAAAGCCGTCTCTAGAAACTAAAATGATGTTAACATGAACAACTCTGAACTCAGAATGCCCTGTCTAACAATGTATATGACCAGGAGCTCAAGCGTGTGGAGCACAAGGTTCCCTTGCGTTTGGTAATTCTTTTCAGAGGTTCCCACTCTGCTCTCTCTTTTCCCGGCTGGAACTACGGCAGCACGGAATAACAGCTACAGACACCTGTGTGCAGATAGCTCTCCCCGTACCCCTAACGGGAGCCGTTCTCTGGGGAAACAGGCATGAGCGTTTAGAGCAAGACACACAGAAAATTTTGATACTTGTATGAATTTGCTTGTAGGCAATCATAGTGACCAGATTTTGGAAACAAAAAAAGTAATCGCACTTCTGCAACTATGTCAGGGCTTTGCTCCGAACAGCTGGAGACATTGCACTGATCTTCCTTAAGTGTTTGCATACGTTTATTAACTTATAGAAACAATGGAGAGCTTTCCAGAAAGTTTCATCATGAAAATAAGTGAGAATGCAGAATCTGAGCGAGGAGTGTTGAAGCTGACTGGCTTTAAGTTTTAGCGTTATTGCTTTCTCTGTGAGACCTGGAACATCTAGCAATAGAATTTCAGTGTGGCTACAGGTAATGGAAGAACTGCAAATGATTACAGATTGATAATTTGTATTTCTTCTTCAAGAAGGATATCGAGATAGATATTCAAGAGAAAATACTGCTAGTAGGATCTGCCTATATGAACTCTCCACAGATCTGGGCTTCCACCCCATTTTCTCTCTGTTGTCAGGGGGAAAAAAAAACAAAAGACAAAACAAACAAACAAACAAAAAAACCCAAACAGGTGTTTAGGAATAAAAAGAGTTCTGGGTCCAAACCAACATTTCAAGTTAAAGGATGCAGGAGCTAGGGGGAAACCCACTAAAAAAAAAATATATGGTAAACTTTCTTTAAAGATGGTTCCAGAAGCCACCCCGCTTCTTTCTTACTTAAAACTTACTAGATGGAGCTGGAGAGATGCTTTAGAGGTTAAGAGCACTGGCTGCTCTTACAGGGGACACAGATTTCATTCTTAGCACCCACATGATGGTTTACCACTGTCTGCAACTGCAGTTCTAGAAGATATGATGCTTTTTTCCTGGCCTTGTATGACACTAGACATGCATGGTATACGTGCATATATACACATAGGCGTCACACAAAATAAGATGATTAAAAAAAAATAAAAATCCTGACTGGCCGATAGTCAGATGGTTACATTCACTTGCAAAGGAATAGAGAAAATTTTATCTTTACCTGGGTGACCATGTATACAAATTTTACCATTGTAAAATATGAATACAGTGGGTATTGAGGGCAGTTTTGATCTTTTCCAGAGAGATTATTAAAAGCCACCGAAAATAACATTTACATTTTATTCTATATGTCTGTGTGTTTCAAGTAGCTATTTAGTGAATTAAATAGCACAATCAGAGCTGTGTGGTGCAGAAGTGAGCAAACTGCAGCCTAAGGGCCAGAGCCAGCTGCTATCAGCTTTGTAAATAAGGTTGTATGGCGATATGGTCACGCTCACTCAATTGTGTATTGTTTGTGGCTGTTCCAGCACCACAGAAGCCGAGCAAGGTAGCTACAGCAGCAAATTTAAATATTTACAGCTCACCTTTCAGAGAAAAAAAAACCAACCAGTTCTTGTTCTGAACACTTCCGTTTGGTGTATTTTGAATTTATCCACCTTTTAAAGCATTCACGTCACTAGTTAAAATAAGGTATTTATACATTATTATTATATTGAGATGCATCTATAGTAAGACATCCTGGCATTCTGCATACTACTAGTTAGGTGAAAGATGAAAAAGAGCCAATGAGAAAGATTAAACATATAATAATGGAGTTTTAATTATTAAAATTAGAAGTGATTTTTTGACAAAATATTAGCACCTGTCAAACCTAGGTCATTCATTGATTTATGGAAGTTGACTATTTTTATCTATTTCTTTGGAAAGTTCATATATATTCTGTAACACAGTAATTCCCACAACTCATATTAAAAACAAACTTGGGGTGTTGCCCTGCACAGCTTATAATTCCATTGCAGAGACAGGCCAATCCCCATGGCCTTTCTAGTCAGTTAGCCCTGCCTAACCTGTGAGACCCTATCTCCGATATCATCGTGGACCATTACCTGAAGAATGACAACCAAAGTTGACATCTGACCTCTACATACATACACATACATCCACTGAACAAACATACATATATATTCACATAGCTGCACACATGTCTTGAAGAGGAGGCAGGATTGCCAGAGCTGGATTTGACATGCACAGTGCCTTCCGGGCATTAACAGACTGATGCAGTAAAAAATCCCATGGAAGCTGGGGTTGTCTATATAGACTAGAGCTGTTCAACATTCCACCATGGAAGACTGAGAGATTCAGGCCCACTCCGTTCCTTACCATGAGACTATTGGCAGAAAAAGGGGGTTTTTGTTAAGGGTGTGGCTCCTGGTGTGCTCCTGTTGATGGCTCCATACCCTATGAGTATGTAGGGAGCACAAACTGGTCTCAGGGGACTATCTGACAATGAAAATAGGACAAGAAGTTGGGTGGTAGTGGAAGGGTGGGGCTGGATCTGGGAGGAGTTAAGGGGAGTAATAGAAATTAATATGATCAAATTATATGCATTTCTGGATACAATTTTCAAAGCTAATAAAAAATATTAAAATCAAAGCAAATCCAAACCCTTATCCGAATCTATTTTAAATTGGATGCCCAAAGGAAGCCTTGTTTTGGAGAGTACACTGTGCAGGTTGACTCCTTACTGGAATGTGAGGCTCTTGTGGTCGCATCTTCACAGTCATTATCAGCAGCTCCAGAGCCTCTGCGCATCTGTAAAGTGTGGCTGCCTCTGCTAGAGCCCCCCCCCCCCAAGAGCTCCTGTATCTGACAGTGGAGAGAACAACATCTGGACTAGTCAGAGCTCGGAGAGAACAACATCTGGACTAGTCAGAGCTCGGTAGCTTTTGCCGTTGTTTCGGCATCAGTTTCAGACCATTTATTTACTCATACCGAAGTAAATTATGTAGGAAGGCCGAAAGCCGTGAGATAGACTTTTTTTAATATTTAAGCTTTTCAAAAGGGTGCTCGTAATCTATAAACAACCAGATATATAAAAGGAAAAGAAACTCTAAATTATTTAAGATTTGCCACTTTAATTACAATAAGTAAAGTCTCTTTTATTTCTTTAGAGGAGCCTTCCTATATTAAAAAAGTAATGTGGCAATGTATATATGAAAGAAGGAATTTCAAAACCTCTATTGCTTTAAAAATGGTATCATTGTCCTTTAAAAACACACACATACAAACACACATTCACATACATAAGAACACCCACACCCCCACACACATATGCATAAAAGCTGTTTATCTACCAAAATTGCATGACTTTACCGATTGCAAGTTTAATTAACTTAGAAAGGGTTACATTTTAATTAAAATTTACGGTGACTATTAAGAACCATAGTGTACTTATTTTGTGATATAAAACTCTCACAGTATTATCAGTAGCTCCCAGGTTTGACCACTTACGTATGCCAAGTCATTACCCGGAGAGTAAAGCTAAAATACTGAATAATCTTTCCAAATTCTGATATATATATATATCAGAATACATATCAGAATATATATATTATATATAATATATTATATATACTATATTATATATTATATATAATATGTAATATTATATATTATATATAATAATATATAATATAATATAATAATATATATCAGAATATATATCAGAATCTTTCCAAATTATATATATATATGGTATATATATAATGGGTAGGAAGAGCAGAAAAAAGTTAAGTATTTCAAAACAGACAAGTCTCCTAATAGATGTCCAAGACACGGGAGATGCTAGAGCTGTAATGCAGCTTCTATGATCAGATAAGGGAAATGAAGAGTTCACCTCACAGAGAGTCTCCGGCAAGTCTAGTCTACAGCCTCAAGTGTGCATCTCATTAAAAAAAATGAATTTCTTCATGTCAGTTGAGTGTAAGGTTATTGGAAATAAATGAGAAGAGAGGAAAATACAAGGGCAGTCTGAGGTAGATTATCACGGAAGACTCTTATGGAGGGAAAGGCTGACATGGGTCAGGTCTGAGTTGTAGTTACCTTTGTTGAAAGCCAGTGAGACAGGAAGAATTCGATCCAGGTAAAAGTTGCCCAAGGTCTGGAGTGGAGATGTGTGTTGCAGTGGTTCATTTAGATTGTCGGCCAAGGCAATAGAAAGGAGGAGGTGAATCTTTACTTTCTTTGAAGAAATAAATCCATTTGGTAATGGGGGTCGCAAGGTAGCAGGGGAGAACAGAAGGAAGAGGAGAGGAAGGAGAAAGATAGTTGCTGTCGGGTGACAGACAGTTGACTGTGGCACCCCCCAGTACAGAGTGCATGTCAGTTTGGGAATTGGGCAGGGAGAGAACTTTCTTTTTCATATTTAAAGGATTTCTTCATGTTTCATGTTTAATTGATGTCCAGTTGATATCCACGTGATAATTAATGGATTTCTTGGGTGGGTTTTGTGAGGGTGCATGCATGTCTGCGTGTGTCCACAGAGGCCAGAAGAGGATCTCAGATCCCTGGGAACTGGGGTTTTAGGCAATGTAGGCTTCCTTATGTTAATGCTAGGAATAGTACTCACACTCTTCGGAAGGGAAGTGAGTGATCTAAACTATTGAGACGTCTCAGACCCTGAAGGACTCATCCTAACTAGGTAATGATTGAGAGTGTGGGTTTAGATCAATTGCCAACAATCATTATAATGTAAAGACTACAGGTATGAGTGACACTGTCTGTCTGTGAGGATGGGTGACATTTTCTGTCCAGTGAGATTTCAGATGTGTTTGCTTCGTTTCTTTTGGAGACCAAGGGAATTTCTGTGTGGGGCTCCTTTCTCCATTCCCTGATAGAAAGTGAACCTACCTTGATTTTTATCGGTGATTAACATGACCCTGAGTCCTTTCCCCAAGCCACTGACGGGAATCTCTACAACTTCATACTTCTAGATTTAAATTATTAATAAGTTAGATCCTGGTTTACTACTGGCAGATATTCAGTGTAGTGTAAGCTATAAGGCTATTTCATTAGAAATAAAAGCATTGATTGAACTTACTATGGCAAAACTCCTTAACTCTTTAGGAAGTTATTCCTGTGATATTTAGAAAAAATAACTCCTCTGTGCACGTGAATTATTCACATATGAAACTCTTTCAAGCCTGTTGCCTTCATTGATTTACCCGAGCACACACCTCAACCCCCATCACAGACATCTGTCCTCGTATCTCTCACTAACTAGGAGTTGTCCCACTTCCTTTGAATTCCACCACAACTTGTGTTTCTAGTCTTTGGAGTTTTATCATCATTTCTAATCTGCTTTCATCAATTTCTGGTCCCTTCAAACAATGTTTTTAGTATTTATCCCTAATGCCCATGTTCATATGAATATAGGTTTAGAGTCAGTGACCCTTTAGAAATCCCACAATCCCTTGTGATAGAGACCTGCCAGAAGTTATTTTCATAGAGAGCTGTAGAGTCTAGTAGGGGAGAGAAGGTGAGGGGTGGGGGTGGGGGGCTCTTTCTAGTCCTGCTCCCCTCTCCTTGATAATCCTGACAACTTGGGTAGGAAATATCTCCGTGACATTTTGTTCATGATTGCAGGACAGCAGAGCACACTTTCATTGTGCCAAGGTGAAATGATAACCAGATTACTTATGGGATTCCCTCAGGGTACTGGTGAGCATTCCGTAAGGGGTGGGAGGAGACTGTACAGAGGCAAACAGCAGATGTCGCTGATATTCCTGCACACCACTGTGGACTCTGAGCACTGCTGTCTTTGTAGATTTGTACCAGAGCAGTTGAAGTGGATGGGAAAACCATCTGTTCAGGGAGGCAGGTAAAAGGGAAGATCGGACAATGGTATCCCTTGAAAGAATGATGGACACAGCTTATGGTTTCCAGGATGCTGAATACCATTGTTTAGACGAGACCACGGTGGCCTGGTGCTTTGAATAAGAATAATAGCACTTTGGATGGAAATAATAGCACTTCAAGGTTACACAAAGAATGCCTTCTACACTCCTGGACTTGAGACAAAGAGAGGATTGGAGACTGTGTGTGGGGGGAGGAGAGGGGGAAGGGAGACAGAAAGAAGAGATGATGAGTTTAACCACACTGATAACATGGAAAAGGCAAGTAAAATAAGCAACATTTTGTTTCCCTCCTCTGAAATCATTACTGCTTGATGATCTCTATGAGCAAAATTTCAACTCCTTTATAAGAATTTAGTAGTGGCCTGTTAATATTAATTCAGTATTTTCAGTGATCAGCCTTGAGAGAGGTTTTGGCCGGTGTTAGTTAGTTAGTTAGTTAGTTACCTCATTCTGAGGGTAACCTCCCATGTAACCAGGTCTGAGATGCTCAAGTTCCATAAGCCTCAGCTTCCGGATCTATAAAACAGTGACAGTAGCGATAGTGCTGCCTCCAGAGGTATTTAAAATGAAAATTAAATAACATTATCATATAATAAATTTGGCATAGTACAGACAGTCGTAGAATCTTGTTTTCCCCACCCCCTTTTTAACTGTGTGACACTTACTGTATTATTCTGGCTAAAAATTTGCTTTGTAAAGTAATTTTCACAAGACACACTAGACTTTGTTAAGCTGTCATGGAAGAGATACCTATATTTTATCGTTGGTCATTTTCCAAGTAGATACATGATTTCACAACTTATCAGCTGTGATCCAATTCCACCGTCATTCTCTGGCAAAACTGCCTTCTCCAAAAAAGCAGGTAATGGACAGGAGCAGACCTTGGACAGGAGCAAAAAGGATGTGAGGTTGCTAGTCTAAGGTGCCTTGCTTTGAACCCAAAGAATTCTCCTCTTCTGTTATAGCCTGATTTTTGCCTGGAATAATCCTTCATCTTTTCATATTTCCCAGGGAAGTAGCTTCACTGGCAGTTTGATACTCAGGTAGTTGAGGGTGTTGGCATTGTAATCCATTTCTTATCTAGATCCACCAATTACTTCAAGGAAATAATTTTAACATTTTGTATAACATTTGTATATTAACAACAATAAAACCAGAAGACACTTGTAACCAACTATAATCTCAGTGATATTTCAGCCTCTCTGGCAGCTCTAAAGGTGTGGTAATGGTGGTGGTGGTGGTGGTGGTGGTGGTGGTGGTGGAATCAGTATAGATTCTTCATTCTCTCTCTCCCTCTGTCTCAGTCTTTCTGTCTCTGTCTCTGTCTCTTTGTCTCTCTGTCTCTTTGTCTCTCTGTCTCTCTCTCTGTCTCTCTCTCTCTGTCTCTCTCTCTGTCTCTCTGTCTGTCTGTCTGTCTGTCTGTCTGTCTCTCTCTCTCTCTC
>NC_034591.1:25581937-25601963 GCF_900095145.1 Mus pahari
GAGATTTATAGCAGTGTTGGAGAACATAGAAAGGAATAACAGAAATAATGAGAGAGAGAGAGAGAGAGAGAGAGAGAGAGAGAGAGAGAGAGAGACTCGCAGAGACACAGAGAGAGACAGAGACAGAGAGAAAGAGACACAGAAAGTTTTAGCTTTCTCAGATTATCACCCAATCACCAAGATGTTAAGAAGCAACAGAGAAAATTTTCTAGTTGTGTGGTTGTGATGGTTAATTTTAATCAGATAAGTAAATCTTAACTGTTAGTAAGATACTATGTCCAGAGAGGGTTAAATGAGTAAGCAGATAAGCAAGCAGCTTTACCCTCCCTCTGCCATCCTTCTCCACGGCTATGGGCTGAGCCTTTGCAGTATGAAGACAGAGTGGAAGCCTTGCTTCCTTCCGTTGCCCTTTGCCAGGTAGTTAATCACAGCATAGAGAAAAGCCCACCCCACCCCCCATTTTTCTTATAAAGCTTTGGAAACCTAAGTGGTTTGTCATGTCCCTGATGTCAATATCTGTGCTCCAAAGCTTTCTTTCCTCAGGGGTGAATCAGAGCCCGGTCTTCTGCCCAAGGCTCATGTCGAGCCTGACTTCACTTCTTCACGCTGCTCCTGGGGTTTGAATGAAAATCTCAAATTTAGAGCATAAAAGATGCTGGATAAATATTTGTGGAATACATGAAAATAATTTAACAGACTACATTAGTGTTTTGCTCCTAAAACCTTTCTAACATGATCATAAACTTTCTTGGTGAAAATTAAAAAAAAAAAAACAAATAAATAAGAAAAATAATGAAATAAATTATATTAGTAAATAATATGATATTTATAAATGTTTATGTCCCAGCTTATGTCCCTCTCCTCCTCCCTCTCCTCCTCCCTCTCCTCCTCCTTGTCTCTCCCCCCCCCCCGTTTTGTTTTGTTTTTCATGGAGGAATTACTGCTTCTGGAACACAGCAGCCTTTGGTTCCTACTGATAATTTAACCTGTAGAAGCTTTTCTGGCTTCCTATAGATTCAGGACACTTTGTTGGAAGCTCAGTAAAAAGTTCTGTATATCTCTCCAAGCATATCAGTGTCACATGACCAGATTTCTTTTCCTACAGGGGATGCTTATTTACTCAAAAGGAATTGTACGAACCCACTGAGGTTTTACTCACAAGTGTTTGTGTATGGGCATGCCCCACATACAGATGCCACAGAAGCCAGAAGACCATATCAGATTCCCCTGAAGCTGAGTTGCAGGCAGTTATTAACTACCCAGTGTAGGGATCAGAACTCAGATCCTTTGTAGGAGGAACAAGGGCTCTTAACCTTCATACCATCTCTCCAGTCCACAGTCACAGTCAACAGTTTTTAAGTGATCTCTTAACTTCAACTCCAAGAGTTACTTGGATACCCAATCTTTTCTTTCTCCCACTCTTTGATATTTTTGTGTTACTTCATTTTTAAACACACACACGTATGCATATATATATATATATATATATATATATATATATATATATATATATATATATCACATCCTCTTGTCAGCAGCTGTCTTTCCCTCTTCTCTTCCTAGTCCCTCCCCCCCACCCCCACCCCCAGATCCACTCCTCTTCCATTTCCTTTCTCTTCAGAAAAGGTCAGGCCTGCCAGGATTATCAACCAAACATGGTATATCAAGTTACAGTAAGACTAGACACATCCCTTCATATTGAGGCTGGATGAGGCAACCCGCTAGGAAGAAAAGGGTCCAATCTTTTCAATGTCAAAAGCTGTACTTCATTTTAAAGTTTTAAAATAAAACAAAACAAAACAAAAGAAAAGCTACTCCTAATCAGAGTGTGTGTATGTGGTAACTTGTTTTCTAAATGTCTGTTCCTAGCTGTGTCCCTGCTTGCTAAATTTATCACACAACACTTGATGCATGTTTATAGTAAACGCCACAATGGTATGAGTCCAAATACAGCCCCTTAGCGTGCCATTCAGCTCTCCAGTCTCAGCCTCAAACAGTCCTCCTTAGAGGCCATGGGGAAGGAACCTAGACAGTCGGCAGCCTTCACTTCCTCAAGCCAAATGGCACAAAGTGGGCTGCTCTGTTCACTGAGCACATGCTGCTTTGTGATCTACACAGCTTATTATATACACAATAGCAGGATGAGCAAAAGCCCATGACCAAGCCAAAGCAAACCGGCTTTCATAAAGTTTGTCTTATAAACATCTTTTAGTCATTAAAGAAAGGCTTGCACTTGGAAGGCGTTTAATCTTAATTTCTTTGCAGACATTTGGAGACTAATAATATAGATCTATACCGTTTGGAACCGAGTCACACATGGCTCGAAGTGCCTCTGTGAGAAATGATGCGGAGTTTCTTTTAGTTTTTTTTAAAACAAACAAACAAACAAACAAACAAACGGAGTTTCTTTTAGAACTAACGTAATTAAGTGCTTTTTAAGCTTTCGACTTAACTCTCAGACTTCCAGGTTTGCGGCTTTGAATACATAACTTCAGCACTATTACAATTGCTAAAAATATTGCTTATTCTATTCCAAAACAAAAGAAAAAGAAAAAGAAAAAAACCCAAAACCAGAACAGCGGGGGGGGGGGAGCAGGGGTGGGGGGAGGGTATAGGGAACTTTCCGAATAGCATTTGAAATGTAAATAAAGAAAATAATAATAATAATAATAATGAAGTAAAAAAAATTTAGAAAATGCAAATTCTCATGTTAAAAAAAAAAAAAAAAGAATAGCGCTTAAAAAATTGAAAATTTTATTTTAAAAAAAAAAAAAAAAAAGAATAGCGCTGCTTCAAGCTCCCTCACATGTATTCAATAGCATATACAGTTAAAGCCGGTTTGTGTTAAACTATTTTTCTTACTCAGATACAACAGACATAAACCCACCTAGTGTTACTTAAAGATATAAAGTAGATTTCATTGTAATGTATGATACAAATGGGAGGATGGGGTGATAAAAATATGTTAACTGTCGAGTAGGAAGATGAAATATGTCATAAATGGATCTAATCAAATTGATTTTAATAAATATAAAATTTTAAACCAGAAATAAATCATATTTCTATCAGAGTTTGTAAAAAAAGACAAGACAGCAAATAATCTGTCACTATCTTTTACTTGGGAATAAAGACATGTATATATATATATATATATATATATATATATATATATATATGAAGACATATATAAGAAGGCACATACATATATATATGGATATGTATGTGCCTTCTTTGTACATACTTCTTTTATGTTAAAAAGACAGTAAGTCTGCAGCACAATGATCCTAGTTTTGGTGTGTGCTTTGTAGCATGTAGTTTTCCCAGGTGTATCAAAAAGTGCTCATTAAAAATAAGTGGACATTTTCTGTATTAAGGTCAGTGCAGCCTGTGTTCTTGAGTTTTCTTTCTTTGTATTTTTGGTTTTTTCTTCTTCCTACATTAAGCCCACTAGAGAGAGAGAAAAAAAAAGTGATGCTTCTTTATTTAATATGGGTGCATTAAACTTTTGGGGATTCTAAATTCTTTTGTCAATATGCACAAACACTTCCAAAGCTTGAATAAGATAATGTGACCTTAAGAAGTGATCCTTCAATTTCTCCCTTTTTTCCCTAGAATATAATCTGTAGACAGGCAATGCATAATGCTAGGAATGGAGCACATCAACCAAAGCATGCCAATAAGTCCTTGCGCTGACCTTATACATAATGTTTTTCCAAGAAAAATGTCTTAAGTGAGAAAAAAAAAATCTCGTTAGTTTTTATTGCGTTTTCTTTAGTAAGAGAAGGGTATTGTCTGCTGTCCATTTTTTTCCTCCTGTTAGCCTTCAGGATCTATTCAACTTAAATTTTTAATTAAAATAATATATATCATTAGAAAACAGTGAACAATGTTTGCATGATGACAAAAGAAGTTAGCAGGACAAATTATAGAAAAATACAAAAATCAAAATACAGATTTAAAAGAAGTAAATGCTAATCAGTTTAGTCAGTAAGAAAACATTCCACATAATTTTATTGTAAAGCTGCTGTGTCCTGAATGGCTTACCCACCTTGGGACCTTTTGTGCACTCTGCTCCATATCAGCCATCCACACTGACACACATCCTTGCTGATACTTAATATTGATGTCATTAGGTGAGCAGTGTTGTCACAATGTCAAGTTCAGACTGGCATCTCGCAACTTTAAAGATGTCCCTCTGTTCTCCCTCAAGGTCCTATTCCGGGCAAAGAGATATCTCCTTGAGTTCTTGTACATTGAATTCACGGCTACATCTCAGAGAGCATAAAGGAGAACTGTGTGGTGCTGAATTTAGGTACATAATAAAGACCCACACAATGCTGTTTCTTGCTAGTCTTCTGACATCAACCTTTAAGTATAGTTTAAAGTTGCATACCACTCTGTGTTTGGCACGGGACCTGGCTTAGTGAGTTACCCCAAAAGAATGAGACCATTTCATTTTTATAAAATCTTTGAATTTCTGAAGAAGAATCTGCTTTCTTGGTTTTTCCATTACTTGAGTCCAGTATCAAAATAATATTTTGAAATTCATTGCAGACTGTTTGCTAACTTGAAGAACACCTCTTTCAGATGGATTCTGAGAGCAGTTTCTTAAATCTAGATAGGCAGTTCAGATTAAGATGAAAATCATACCAGGTTGAGAATAACTATGCTATCAGAGTAAAGAATATCAGCTTTTATCACATAAAAATTACAAAAAATTAAAATCCTGTAGATTTTTTTAATTGTGGGTACATAAAGGAAGGCGAGGGCATTATTATTTCTGGAAAAACTTCCAAATACATCTCATTTCTCCGTGGTCACTGTGCTTTTTTCTGTTTCAAAATATCAAGAGTTTCTCAGAATTACTAAGCACTCCAGGCACTATCAGGAGTACTAAGGAGACCTTCATCCTGGGTGGCTCTTTGTATAGTTAGAGATGGCTCCAAATTATCTATTGCAAGCAGTAAACCAGCATCAGTCTTTTACGTAACTCATCTCTATGTAAATCCTGTTATCTGCTGGAGAAGTGATTCCCGATGTGGAGTATGAAGTCACTGATACCTACATTACCTCTGAAATAAAATCTTTTAGTACAAACATATGAAAAAAGAAGTGTCCTATTTTCCCAAGGTAATTATGTAGCATATTCTAAGCATCAGCTATCCGCATCCCAATATTCTTTCAATTGCTTTCTTGGTATGGGGAGAATAGGAAGTTGGTGACTTCATTATCCTCCAGCCCACATCATGTTAGTTTTGATTAGCTATTTGGACTTTGTTTGTTTTATCTCTCTTTTCTTTTTTGAAACCGAACCTTGCTATATAGTCTAGGTTGCCTCCAATTGGCATCCTGCCTTATCCTCTGGAGTAGGAAGATTGTAAGTGAATGCATCACCATTGCTAGCTAAGATGTTTTAAAGTACCCCATACATTCCTCATTATCCCCAAGTCCAAGGTGTATAGTTCTTTAGCTGCCACAGGTTCAGATGAATTACCTGTGGCTAGCAATTCTCTTGGCCAAGTACCCAATTGTAACAGGCCAGAGCTCTTGTTATGTTATTATATATATTTTTTAGCAGCACCTTTCACTCTTGCTTTAAGCTATTTGAAAATAACTTGACTTATGGTATGATTAATTGCTATATTTTCAAGGGGTTGTGGAATAAACCTTAGAGGTGCAAATGAGAAATTTAGGACCTTTAGAATAAAAACATATTATGTTTCTGCAATTTTGGTCACAGAATAATTTATGGGAAATGAAAAGACAATCTTGTCAGAAAAAAAACATAAAATTGTGACCTATGAAGCAAGTTAGGATAGAATATTATTCTCAAATGCCATTGCTAACACTGACAAGTGAAATGACAGTGTGAGAGATAATTGAGGAAGGTTTTGTTATTGTTGTTGTTTGTTTGTTTGTTTCTTCATTTTGTTTTGTCTTTCTCAGTAGTTTTGGTTAGACAAATTCTGTAAGCCTTGAGGTAAGTCATGAAATATAGTCACGTAAAACCGGTCAATTTTCGTCTGCCTTCATTGCTATGATCCAAAGAATCAATTCTGTTTTATTATTTTGGTTTTCAGTACTGTCTAGCCTTGTTCAAGTACTGTGAATTGAGACTCTTATTTTTCTTGTTAACACTGCCTATGGATATTAATTGATGTGCTCTATATTTCTTTGGGGGTGGTAGTTTTATGTGAATGCAGATGAACATAGCATCTTTCTTTTCTCATACCATCCCAAAGCTGAGTGTGTCGATTTGGTTTGGTACCACATCTAATTATGGTTTCTTATACATTAGTTTTCTTGGTCAAAAGTCAAGACTTCCCTGAAACTTAGTTACTGAGGAACTTATTATTACTTTGATTGTAGAAAATAGATATATTCATGGACAGATAAGAATTTTCAACCCTATTTCTCATTAAGGTCATGTGCAGGCAGACAGAAAAAATAAACCCAAGTGTTTGTATGTTCAGTATATGTATTGTGTTGTGCTGGTTATCATATGTGAAATATGAAATAAAATTAATAATAGGATAATGATAATCTAGAAGTATTAGGTGAGGCCACCCAAGATTCATTAGTAAAGGAACAAAAGAATAGGGCAACCTTAGAGTTATTGTCTCCCCATCAGGTCCTATGAACCACAAGTTCTTATGTTGCTACATTTTCTCTTGTAGGGTTAGCTCCAGTGGACTTGTGGGCTGCCTATATCTTACCAGTTTAGTGGTTCCCCACTTCAGGGCTAGGATTTCATGATGAAGAGCTGTAGTCGTCACTAGCTGTTAATCAGCAATGTAGGCTTCATGGCTTATTTCTAAGCTATATTATACAACAGAAATGGTGGGTTGTGTGTAAAAATAAGAGATGCCATGGATTATGTCTTGCTTTTCTTGGATCACACGGTCTAGAGGAAGCTAGCTCTCAAACTCTATAGATCTATGTTTGTCAAGAAACTTGAATCTCATGTCTGTCAATAGCTTTGCTGCACAATCAAATGACTAACCCACAAATATGATCACTACAAGCTCATGAAAGGTCCCAATCTAGATTCACATGGATGTTTCTGGATTTCTGGTACTCAGAAATTATGTAATACACTATAACTTTGTTGTTTTAAACTGCTAGTATTTGGAAATAGCTTGTTGCATTATAATTGTGATTGACCTGTCTCAAAGACTACCATGCTCTGAGAACCCTCTTGTTAGAGTGAACGTGTATTAAAACCACTTGCAAAATAGATGCAATTTTGGGCTCAATCCTGTTAAGAGTGTTCTCATTGAGTTCATTGTGAACCTGTGGCTATTCTAATACTGAGGTGCTTAAAAGCATACACAGATTTAGAAGCTGATTGAGACCTTATGTCAATCCCTCTATCTTTGGAATAATAATAATTACAAATGACCACTCACCCTGTAAAATAGTAATAAGTAAGAATAATCTCAGATGGAATGATAGACAAGTGCCATACAAACTTGTGATCAAACAAACAAACAACCACAACAAATGAAAGATGACAGTATTGCCCTTAAAAGGCCAGGTAAATCATGGGAGATAATGATATACTTCTGAGAAGTTATAAAGCAAGAGTAGCCTAAATTTCTCAGGGGTTTATGTAGAAGATGGAGCAGAAAGAACGTAAGGAACAGAAGTGGCTTGTGATTTCAAGGCAATGATGTTTGCAGGTACAAAGTAGATGCACATACAGACTGATTATGACAACATGCACAAGACCAACACAATCTCACATCAGACAAAATCCCAGCATAAAGTGGGGAAGACAGGCCACCCTAGCTGAGGAAGTTATTGGTATTTGATTGCTGCTGGAAGAGGGAAAGCCAGTTTTCCTCAACAGAATTACATCTGGTACTTCAACTGCACCCCAGAGCAGGCCTCATACAAAATTAATTTGAGAGGAGTTGAGGGAGGGAATGTATATGATCTAAATACATTATATGAAAATTACAAGTAATAAGTTCATTATTTTAAAAAATGTAAGTTGGAGAAATTCTCTACCTAAAAGTTGACTATCTATTAAAGGATATTAGAGCTTTCATCTTTGCTTCTTGAGAATCATGAGAGCTGGCCTTTATTTTTAAAAGCAAATAAAAAGGAAATATTGGGAATAAACAGATGTTCATCCACCTCATAGAGCTGTCTTAGAATCTCCCACAAGTAGGCCTTCTGTCTCAATCTCTACACCATTAAAAAAATCCATCATACCAATTCCAGAAACCTTTACTCAGAGATCACAAATTTCATAAGTAGCACCAATAAGTCAGTAATACTATGGCTACAACCATATTGTCACAATATCTCAAAACATTCATTTCTGACAGTATTTGTGATTTGTCATCTATTAGCCTCCTACCTTGAAGAAGTCAAGGAAGTAAGGACAGATTCTGCTGCAAGAGTTACAACCACTTTGACCTAACATTTTATTGAATGTTTAGTACAACAAGGCTATCATTTGTCAAAATAGTTCTCATTTTCTCAATTTAATACATATTCACTATAAACACAGAATAAATTCATATAGCATGCTAGAGGCTGAAGGTAGGTGCTTTTTTTTCTATTATTTTACTTCCACAATCTGACAAACAATTCTCTGACTTCACAATTGGCCAAGATATATTTAATACTTTTTATGAAAACATTTGTCTCGGTGGAGTTATTTGTCAGTCAGAATGCTGAGAGAATATTTCTTTTAAAATAGACAGTGAGGTTGAAATTCCAAAATGTCTAATAGAAAAGAGTTTGTTGCCGGGCGTGGTGGCGCATGCCTTTAATCCTAGCCCTAGGGAGGCAGAGGCAGGTGGATTTCTGAGTTCGAGGCCAGCCTGGTCTACAAAGTGAGTTCCAGGACAGCCAGGGCTATACAGAGAAACCCTGTCTCGAAAAAAAAAAAAAAAGAAAAAGAAAGAAAGAAAGAAAGAAAGAAAGAAAGAAAGAAAGAAAGAAAGAAAGAAAGAAAGAAAGAAAGAAAGAAAAGAGTTTGTTTACTGCATGGTAGACTCATATGGTTCTTGAAAATGAGTTTGCTTTAACCAGTGGGAGTTAGTGTCCATTCCAACTCATAAGATGTGGCCTTCCAGACAATATTCAGAGTAGTCGTGGTATGTACTGAGAGAAGGGAAAAAGGAGGCATCAGGAATTGGCTTTGTCCAAGTTTACTTATAGAACCAATACTTCTGGAAAATAAAGCATGCAATTCTTTTGCTTGAAAATTGGGTTTTCACATCAAGGCTGTTTCCTTGGTGACATATGACGGGACATCAGGAGCAACCAGAGCTGCCTAAGTGTGATATCTACTATTTAAATGTTTGGAGGTTAAAAATTTCAGTAAAGCAGACACCACATACAAATATGATAGGAACTGGAATACTAAAGTCTCGTGCCTGAGGGCAGCTGCCCTGGGCTTGACCTGGTGAACCAGCCAGGGGCACGAATGTATGTATTTCTTGACTGTTTGTCTTAATTCATTGAAGTATCAGAGATGATGTCCTAGGGAGAGAACAACTTGGTATGGATGTTGAGCAAAGATGCCCTGTGATCATTAGGGTTGATTTAAAGACTGTTGATATCCTAGGTGAGAATAGATCAGAGAGAAATCTCCCCAAGGACTAGTTAACCACTTTGCAGTGTGGCCATTCTACTATCGCTTTACTCCTTATACTTTGGTACCCACTGCTTATGGGTTCACCCTTCCCCTCATGCCTGTCAATGTATGCATAGAACACTGATGGAGAAGTTGATTTTGCTGTCCCCTTTGGCTGCCCTTTATTTTCTCCCATCTAGTAGCTGGGCTTCTGATTTGCTCTGTGACTTTAAACACACATTCTTAAAATTTCTTATTTTGTTTTATAGTGTTTGAATCCTTAATTTAAAGCCTTCTCAGCTTCTTATTTTCTAAAATAACAGGACCCACCAGCTTCATTTTTTCTGTTGTTCTGTATCACTGCTCTAGGCGCTATGCCTAGGATCTTTCTGCTAACTTGTCTTTTCCTTCTCCGTGCCTTTTGTGGATGGATAAGTGTCTCTGAAAGGCCTGTATGAGAAAAGCATTGTCACAAGCATAGGGCTCTTCTGTGAGGTTGCAGAACTGTTAGGAGACGATGTTCAGAAGGATGATGGAGGAAATTACATTATCAGAAGCGCACCTTTGAGGAGATATTGGGACTGGACCTTCCTCTTTCCTTACTGCTCACCAGGAAATGAGTAGCATTGTCCTCTTCTGTATTTACAGACTTGTTTCTTATCACAGGACCCGAGGGTTGAAATATTTGAATGTGTGACCCAATACAAATATTTCGCCTTTAAATTGATAATCTCAAGTGTGTAACTATAGCAACAGAAGGCTAACCAAACCCTTGCTGGAGAATTTTAATAATTCTACAGTGATAGAACCTATCACTATATTTATCAGGGCAAATATTTCATTTATTTTGTGTACTTGGAGATTACATAGATCCTAGCACCTAACAGGATTTCAAAAAACTATGATAATAATTTCATATTTAATTTTTGAGAATATATATTTGTTCCCATCCCCAATTCCTTCCAGATCATTCCAACTCTCTGGTTACTAACTCTCTCCTTCCTCTCTCTCTCTCTCTCTCTCTCTCTCTCTCTCTCTCTCTCTCTCTCTTCCTTTAATCTCTCCTTTTATATCTCTCATTTAAACAACAACTGCAACCAAGGAGTTACCTGACTACTCCTGGTCAGGGGGACTGCTCTGAAGTGTGATTGATATACCAAGTGTCACTTCACTGAAGAAAACTGACTTAGTACTGAATGGGAAACTTTTTTTTTTCCAGATAAATTTGTCAGTTCAGAACAGCTATTCCCACATCATAGATGCCGAGGTAGAGAAATCCATCAAAATATCTTTAATCATCATACTCTTTGTTAAGTACATGGAAAATATTCTGCCGAATATCTGAGACATCTACTTGAAGTTTACATTCTTCACAAGTCTACAGGGTGAGGACTAGAGGGCTGGATTCACATTCGTTTTACTTACGCTGCTTTCATCTTCTGGCTGTGATCACAAGTTACAGAGTTTCCACATCACTATTTCCTTCTGCCAGTATCTAGAGAAGTCAACCTTCCTATGTAGGCTATTAGTCATTCCTAGCTGCTTTTAATTCTACCATTAGATGGCAAATAGGAAAGTGGATTTTTCAGATCTTGAAAGCAGAGAAGGGAGCAGAAGCCACTAGGATTGCATTTTCTCACCATGGAGCATCAGTAAGATTGTGTTCCTTCAGTATTGCACATTTACTTATCCACTGTACACATAGGAACATACCATGCAGACTAGCAAAAGAGCTGAATATAACATGTATAAATTTACTTCCTTATATGGAGCTATATTTTTGTCTTTTTGTGTTAAAAAGTGTCTCCTAGTCTACCCTGGGCTACATTATAAAAGATTTTGTAGCTATATGCCCCCCCATCTATTTTTTCCATTGTCAGTGCCATGCTTTGGTTAACTATTAATAATACTGTCTTTTTCTGAAGACTGAAGGAAAATGTAACGGAGATAAAAGTTTTTAAGAATTGCCTAGAGTGGATGGGGGGTATAAAATAATGTCCTTCGAGAAACATTGCCATCTGTATAAGAATGAATAACTTAGAAAGTTTGGGGTGGCAGCACGTAGCTGTAATCCCACCAGTTGGGAGGTCGAGGCAGAAGAATCTTGGTTTCAAGACTGGAATGGACCATCAACAATATAATAGGACCTCGTCTCAAAAAATCAATACAGTCACCACCACCACCAGCAGCAAATGTCAGTTGCTTCACATGAAACCAAGAACTTTGTTAGGAAAGGTTTTGGAAGAGTACAGTGTATTTAGTTTGCTCTCAACTCTACTCACCGTCACCCAAACATTTCTAGATAGCATCATGGTCTCCTCAGGTTCTGGGTTTCCAGTTCCTCCTCTGTGTCCTTCTCTGTATAGCAACACTACACGAATAGTGTGATCTGAGTGTCTTCCCTTTGGGTATTACCAGATCACCTCCCTCACAATGGTGTTCTCGGGCTTAGACACTTCTGGAGGTTCTAGAAGGATACTTTACAATTTCTGTCATATTTGGAAAAACCTATTTTGAAAGAGCATCTTGACGTCACATCTCTGAGGCTGTTTCCTTCTCTTTCTAGCAGCATGAACCTAGGGGAACTACTTAAAAGCAGAATATTACAGGCTATTCTGAATTCAATATTCAATGCTAAATATTTAGAGTATATCATTTCAGTCTTTTTGGTTGATGACCAACTGCTGCATTCTTCAGTTCCATGTAACAAAGTAGTAACTGGCTTAGAAAAAAAATCATGTTTTTGCCTACTGTACTTTAGATGCCCACACAAGTACAGTGCCTACTTCAACCATTAGCAGTTATACTTATGATTCATTCAAATTATAGTAATTAATTGTAATCATATGGAAGTAAATCAACATTTACCACAGAGTGTTTGTTTAAAGGCATCTATTCATTATAAAAGCTTTTGAATGTCAAATGATGCATAATAGATACAAATATGAATTTTTTTGTCATAGAATTTCTCCATTACAATGTTGTTTCTTCTCAAGTGACTTTTTGAGTACACCAGTTTTCCTTTCCCAGATTTTTGCTCTCCAGATGTTAACTCATCATAAGGTAAAGCTCTGCCACTTCTATAATTTTGCCTTTGGAAACTGAATACAGGAAAACTTTAGAAACAACAACATAATTTATGAGCCTCAAAGGAGAAGAATGAAAAGTAGACTTTTTCTAGGAAGTAAAGTGAAGAATTAATAACCAAAGGAAAGTTGAAGGTAGGGGCCCATGGTAAATGAATTTGATGCTTCAGATATCTTACAAGGCTATCAAAGTTCTATGAACTGTTCCTGGGGTGACTGTGGAATTGGGCTGAACCAATAATTTCTTCTATTTTCACAGTCTATACATGGCAATAATGTAGTGATCAATATTGATCTTGAAGGGAGTTGGCATGACAGGTTCAACTATTTCTTAGTTTGATCAATTCTTAGATGTGGATTCAACCTTAAAAATCTATTCTTTATAAAATTATGATCAGCGTCACTACCTCTGACAGAACATTGGCAGCATAGTAATAGGTTTCTCTCTGTCAGTGACATAGGAGGAAGCTTCAGTATTCGATTCTTACCAGATGATTTTAGATAGCTATGTTTTAAAAAAATATATAATTAGGAAGATTTTAGAAACTACATAATTATGTTTTAAGCTCTTATTATGAGAACTCTGACCCCATTCTATCTATCTGTCTGTCTGTCTGTCTGTCTATCTATCTATCTATCTATCTATCTATCTATCTATCTATTCACCCAACCAACAACTCACACACCCAACAAGCAACCCACCCACTCATCCAACAGTCAACTCAACCACATGTCCATCCATCCATCCATCCATCCATCCATCCATCCATCCATCCATCCATCCATCTATCCATCCATCCATGTATCCATCCATCTATTCTACCTATCCATTTACCTGCCCATCTACCTACCTATATACCTGCCACCCTGTCATCTTCATATACACTGCTCTAAGTTTTGCAAATCATAATTTTTTCACACTACTTTGGTTTTAGAAAGAAACCACACACACACACACACACACACACACACACACACAAAACACTTTTTTACACTTAATTGAATTCTCACCACTATTTATTTTAGTTCATTCTCTAAAATTTAGGGTATATTTTTCCATGCAAATTTCTATGTTTTATTCCATATGTTGCTGTTGCATTTTGTAAACAAATTACCTCATACTTACCTCTTTCACCAAATTGTTTTATTAGCATACATTAATTATACAAAGTAAAGGATTTCTTATACCATTTCTGCATAAAGGTTTTAAGCATAGAATTCTCGCACACAATTTAGGAACTATTTTTATAGGAATATTCTCTGAAAATATTTATAATCTTTATTACTTTATATGGAATTATTTACTGAAGTCTATTTTCCAGTTCATTGCTGTACATCAAAACACAATTTCTGCATGTTCACTTATATCCTACAACTGTATTAAAGTCTATTTTTAGTTCCAATTTCCTTTTAATTAGATTCTTTAGGGATTACTATATTTACAATAATGGTATCTATAGCTACACATCAGAATATTCTTCTGCTTGCTATCTATATTCCTTTTGTATATTTTATTCTCCTAAGTAAAGTTTGTCTGAGCTGAGTCTTGTCTAGCTCTCAACTTTAGGGGGCTAATATCCAGTATTAGTTATTAAGCATGACATTGACTTAGATTTTTGTACATGTTCTTTGCCATAATATGACCTGCCTTTCCCTCCCGTTTTTGCTATTTGGTCTGCCACAGATTTGTAACGGGATCATGAGTGAATGTTAAATTTTATCATTTCTCTCTCTCTCTCTCTCTCTCTCTCTCTCTCTCTCTCTCTCTCTCTCTCTCTCTCTCTCTCTCTCTTTCTCTCTCTTGCAAAATGCACCCACAAAACTTATCATGTCCATTTGTGTTGGGCAGCTTCTCCTGGGTGCCAGACCTGCACTGGAATGTGGCTGACACACCAGGGACACTTTTTTCCAGCAGCTACCAATTGCAAACAGCTTCTCGGTAAGGGGTGGGACATTGTGTTCTCTGCTTCTCAGTCCTGAGACTTTCTTTAGTCTGTTAGCATAAGAAAAATTGGTTTTACTTTTTAAAATGAAAACTTAGCGTATGCAAGCCGAATCTCACTTGAACTTGGTGTAATATTCTGTTATTTGTTGGTCATGTATTATTTTTTTTACTTTTTAAAAGTTGATTTGTTAAGATTTTAGGGATTTATATTTGTTTTCTATAGGGATATTCAAAATTCCACAAGTTTAGCCAATCAATAAATATTTCATACTTTTGTGGGACCTAAATTTATTGTGGCAAGTCTGAATTATCTGGGTTTCAAGGGCTGAACGTCGAGTTTCAGCTGGATCGCGTTTTTTGGCTAGAGACACAAGAGAAAATGAGTCTCAGAATTCATTCAGGTTGTTGGCAGACTTTATTTTCTTATGTTTGTAATGCTGAGTTCCAAATTCCCTTGCTGACTGTCATTGTGGGGCTGCTTTCAGTAATTAGAGGTCAGGGTCACTCCTTTTCCCACTGTCCCCAGGATCACCAGGCTTGCTGTGCTATATCAAACTCTGCTTTGGAAAGCTTGACTGCTTCTTCACTCAGCGGGAGAAAGTCTCCACGTTTACATGGACTTGTGGTTTGATCAGACTCACCTAGCTATGGCCAGCTTCAAGGATAACTCTGTAACCGATCCTAGCCACAGGGGTAAAAATCCGTCATATTCAAGATGCAGAAATTATGCCATGCAGAGCACATCCCAGAGTGGTCAAGATTCTTGAGTCAAGCTTGCAGTTCAGCCTGCCGCTGGATGCCATCTGGCCCTTCAAGTCCATGCCAAAGCACAATGCCTTCTCTCCCACACCCAAGGGTTCCCAGAGTTTCACCCTATTATAACATTGGCCCAAATCCAGAAGCGCATCTAAAGCTCATTAGCTGAAAAGTCCAAATCCAGAGTCTGAGAACCGTTAGAAAGTGGCAAGCTGCTGCCCTTCCTGCAATCAGCAATATGAAAAATACAAAGCAAGCAGGCTGACCAGTTCTAGAAAGCAGCTGACAGGGTGGTCACACGTTTGACTAGACAGTCCTTGCAACTCGTTATACCTTTATTTGTTGTGATAGCGGAGTGGAATCACCATCCAAGTGGGAGCAGCCAGTCAAGTGTAGGCACAGTATGATGTATGGAAATAATACGTATGCACTGAAATTTTCTTTTTATTTGTCTTCCTTTGATCTGTTGAGAGCAAGTTCAAGTTGGCCTCTAATTTGCTATGTAGCCAAAAATAGCCTCGAGGAACATCTGCATTCAACGTCCAAGTACTGGAATTACACTTGTGCAACTTTGCCCCAGGCTCATGCAGTACTGGGTATCAACCCAGGGCTTCAAACAGGCTAGGCATACACTCTGAGGACCGAGCTATGTATCAGTCTTCTATTATTTAATCATTGATTTCTGTTTTTATATTTACTATTCCCTCTCTCCCCTTGCTCTGAGTATAATTTGTTAACCTCTCTAGTTTATTTTTTCTTTTTCCTTTTCTTTCTTTCTTTTTCTTTTTTTTTTTTTTTTTAGGTTTTTTTTAGGTTTTTTTTTAGGTTTTTCAAGATTTCTCTGTATAGCCCTGGCTGTCCTGGAACTCACTCTGTAGACCAGGCTGGCCTCGAACTCAGAAATCCGCCTGCCTCGCTGGGATTAAAGGCGTGCGCCACCACTGCCTGGCAACTCTCTAGTTTCTAATGAAGAAGCTAAGACCATGGATTGAAAATATTCTCTGTTTATATGTGACTGACTATCCATTTTTAACTTTATTCAAAACAAAATTCAATGTTTTGATTTAATTCCACCCCAAAATGTTGATGTATTAGACTTTTTTGTTGCTTCACCATGTTTTCTAATTTTTGTGTGCTATTTCTTCCTTGGTCCGTGGGTTACTTCGTAAGAAAACTAGATATGTGGGGAATTTCCTAGGTATTTATTGTGATCATTTGCAGGTTAACTTTATTTTTGCAAGGGAGTATAAAAATTTTAAATATTTTAAAAATATTTGAAAAATTTATCTTACAATCTATCTTCTGACCATGTATATTTTATAAGCACTTTAAACAATTATGTATCATGAGCTTTTTGGTGTACTACTATAAATAACTGACAGCTTGGGTTCATCTGGATAATGATGTCATTTCATTTTTTCAATTAATTTCTTGGGACTATGAGTTGGCTCAAAAGATTAAGGAAGACCTTCAATTACAGACCTTTTTGTAGAAGTACTATCCTCCCCTGAACATTGGTAATTCCTGACCAAGATAAGACAGCTCTCTGGTGGGATATGAATGGTTGAGTCACAGTGGCCTAACTACTTAGCACACAAGGGACATAGGAATATTTTTGTTCTCATTCCATTACAATTCCCAAAAATGTCACACAGCAGACAGTGGCCAGTTTTCTCGGGTGAATTTACATGTTACACAGTAGATATTTTTCTACATTCTCTATTTACTTTTCTTTTCAGGAGAGCCCTCTGAGACTGAATTTGTTCATCTAAGGATACATATTGGTGAGTTTATTCTTGGCAAATCTCTCTAGGTTTTTTGGTTCTTTTTCTCTTTAACTGTTGGTTGTAGATCCAATTGGTCCCGTATCACAAGTTCTTTGCAGCTATCTATCTCCTCGGGAGTTCTTTCAATAAGGTAGGACGCCCCTGTTAGAAAGCTGAACCCTGTTGTTGAATTAGGGAATGCTGAAAGAAGCTGAGGAGAAGGGCGATCCTGTAGGAAGACCAGCAGCCTCAATTAATTTGGACCCCTGAGATCTCTCAAACTCTGGGTCACCAAACAGACAGCATACACTAGCTGATATGAGGCCCTCAACACACCTACAGTAGAAGACTTCTGGGTCTGTGTCCATTCAGAGATGATGCACCTAACCCTCTAGAGACTGGAGGCCCCAGGGAATTTAGAGGTCAGGTGGAGTGTAGGGAGACATCCACATGGAGATGGGGATGTGGAGAGGAGGTATGGGATGAGGAGCAGTTGGAGGATGGATGTGGGGGGTAGGGTGGATAAAATATGGAGTGTAAAAATTAAATAGAAGAAAAAAGAAAAAAAAGAAAGCTACACCTCATTGAGTTACTGATATCTTGGGCCTCTTTTTCTCTGGAGGTTGTCCTGTTAGAACTTAGGGTCACTGATCTTCTGCCTTTCCATAGGATCGCCCTTTAAATACTTCATCAAGGCCATTAATGGCAATAACAAAGGTCTACCAAGTGAGCTAGCAAAGGTAGAGATGACACTGTGCAGTGAACTGCGGATGACAGCAAGGAAATAAGACTATTGACAAAAAAAAAAAAAAAAAAAAAAAAAAAAAAAAAAAAAAAAAGGACAAGGAGAGACCTAGGACAATCTTCAAGCAGATCCTTCCTCACTAAGATAGAAATTTCCCTAACAGATGGGACTGAGTAATGTCTCAAGGTTCTTTCACAGGGTGAGAAGCTCCTGAGGATCTTCTGAACCAACTTTCATCAAGTTCTCTGACTCCCTTGAGAGACGACTCAGAGATTTTTCTCCCTGCATCCATCTCTCCTCCACCAGTGCAAGATCCACCAGTCTGCATTAGTCTACATTTTTTTTTGTTCAAGGAGAGCAATTACTAATACATAAACTCATGAATGCGACATCAAGCCCTATCCGACATGCTCACCACTTTTTTGATATTATCCTTCGAAATCTCCCCGCATATTTCCCTTCTAACACCCAAGAGATCACCAGCTCCCAACTTCGAGATTTCATTCTCGATCTCTTTCTCCAGGGTGATCTCATGGATTTCACTTGGGATGAAGTAATGCAGTTCCTGGAACTTCCATAAAATATGCCATTATGTCTCTCCTTACAATAAAAGTGGATCTGGATCTTGGCTGTCTGTGTGATCATTTTTCTAACAGTGCTATGTCCCCACATTGTGCCTAACAACTATTTTGTTCATTGGGCTAACTCCAAACCTCACAACACCCATACTTCCTTGACTTCTTGTTAGTCAGAAGTATAAATTCCTTAAAATTATAAATTCTTATAATTTTATAAGAATCCGAGGACCCTCTGGCACATATAGCAGAGGACCGCCTGGTCTGGCTTCAGTGAGAGAAGACACACCTATCCCTGAAAAGACTTAAGGCCCCAGGGAGTGGGGAGGTCTGGTGGGGAGGGGTTTGGGGAAATCCTTTTGGAGATGGGGGAGGAAGAATGGGATGAGGAAATGTCAGAGGGCAGACTGGGAGGGGGATAATGACTGGAATGTAAAAAATGGTTAAATACTACTATGACGACGACGATGATGACAACGACAACGACTACTACTATTACTACTGAAAAAAGTATCTTATAAATTCCCCAAAATCTAAAGCTTTTCATAAGCAAGTGGTCATTGGTGTTGTCTGTCTCTTCTTCCCAAATGACAGGGATAGTAACATCTAGCAACACCTTTTAAATGGATATGACAACACCAAATCACACCCTTGTTAAAAAGAGATTCCTTAATGCTGATCAACTGAAATGACCCTAGTAACCCCATTGAAGTAACAATTACTTTTAAAATATGACTGTCGAAGAAAAGCTCACAACCACATCTCCCTTTGTAACCAAGTTGTTACCAATGTTAAGCTTGACCTTCAAGATCCAATGTGTCTATCAAGGCAGAGAACAGAGAAATGTTTTCTATTCTAGATAAGTAGTCTGTCTAACACTCTGTAATGTACTCTGCCTCTAAGATGCTGTTCCCATGAATACACAAGTTAACAAGTCTCGGACAGCCTAAAAGTATGCTGTCCTACTCACCCCAAGATGATGGACAGATGAAGCAAAAATGTCACCTCTAGTGAAATTCACCTTGTCACATCACTATAGTAAGTAAAAAACTGCCAATTCCCTAAACAAATGCTCAGAAAACATGCTACTGAGTATCTATAATGTGGAGAACATTTAGATATTAGTCAATCCTACCCTTAATTGAAAACAGAACCCAATGGAGTACTACTCAGCTATTAAAAACAATGAATTTATGAAATTCTTGGGCAAATGGATGTATCTGGAGGATATCATCCTTAGTGAGATAACCCAATCACAAAAGAAGTCACTAGATATGCACTCACTGATAAGCGGATATTAGTCCAGAAACAGAATACCCACAATACATTTTGCAAAACACAAGAAAACCAAGAAGGAAGACCATCGCGTGGATACTTCATTCCTCCTTAAAATAAGGAACAAAATGCCCATGAAAGGATATAAGTACAGAGACAAAAGTTAGAGCTAAGATGAAAGGATGGAGTATCCAGAGACTACCCCATCCGGGGATCCATCCCATCATCAGCCACCAAACCCAGATACTAATGCACATGCCAGCAAGATTCTGCTGAAGGGACC
>NC_034591.1:25602348-25612167 GCF_900095145.1 Mus pahari
AGGGTATAGTGAACTTTCGGGATAGCATTTGAAATGTAAAAAAAGAAAAAAAGAAAAAAAAAGTCATATATATATATTTATATTTATATTTATATTTATATTTATATTTATATTTATATTTATATTTATATTTATATTTATATTTATATTTATATTTATATTTATATAAAAGACTGAATCCAGACAGACTGGTAGAATTTGAGGGAGATAAAGATAGATTCAGAGATAGAGATAGGAGGAAAGGAAGGAGGGAGATTGAAAATGAAAGAGAGAAAATGAGAGGGAGGGGGATGGAGGGAGAAAGAGGGAGAGAGACAGAGAGACAGAGAAACAGAAAGACAGAGGAGAAAAAGGAGAATAAAGAGAAAAAGAGTTCAACAAATCTGCTGTCTTTGAAACTGGAACTCCTGAAACCCCCTTACCAGGATTTTCAGGACCCATCATTTCCAGGTCTAAATGATGCTTCAGTATGGATTCCAGACAATACTATGAAACAGTTCATGACCCATAGGGTCTATAGAACTGGCTTTCAGGTGTTTTTATGCAGTCATTCTTAATCAACATCTCTTTCTTCATTGTTTCATCCTTCCTATGGCAGGATAACAGATAGGGACAAGGACATTGCCTCTATGAGCCTTAAGAACTTCTAGAAAAAGAGATATTTGCCTTAATTTTTTTCTTTTTAATTGTTTTATTAGATATTTTCTTCATTTACATTTCAAATGCTATCCCAAATGTCCCCTATACCCTCCCCCCACCCTGCTCCCCTACCCACCCATTCCTACTTCTTGGCTCTGGCCTTCCCCTCTATGGGGCATAATTTGCCTTAATTTTTAAGATTTGGCCTTACTTGTCCTTTGTTATGGAGGAATATGGGGGAACAAAGGAGTTTGGGGGGCTATGCACGGTAATGATCTCTGGATGGTCTCATCCTACCATCTGAAACAATCAATTAAAATTAGCCATGCTATCATGTCAAATATCCTAAGCTCTCATCCTGACCAGTCAAACATCAGTATTTCAGAAGTGCCATTTTATAGTAGAATCCGAACAAGACTCTTTTCCCTTATAAAAGGCACCATAGCCCATTGTTTGATGGTATGCAGTTCTTCTACTGGTACTCTGTGTGCTGCATCCTTACTGTGGACTCAGCAAAGGTCCCCTTTTCTATCCTGATATTATGAGTAAATTCTTTCAGTGTTCATGACTGAGGACCACTACATTTCTCTTTTGTGGATCTGGCACTAAACCATAATAGATTTTTCTGCTTATACATCCTATATTTTTTCTATTTTGCACACCTAAGGAATCATATAAAGTTTCCAGTCTAAAACTTCCAACACTTCCCCTCATCTCTTGTTGGTTTAATTTTATATTTAGAGCAAACGCCTCCTGAGAATTATTCCTTGAACTATAAGTCCATTGGTGACAAAACAGTATTGGTCTATTTTACACATCAATACGATTACTTTAAAGGCACTAAAAGTAAGACTAGTTTCCTTGTTTGAACCATACAGAATTATGGATAAATATATCCTATTTAAAGTTTTATCTTATTGATGATGATGGGTGATTTGATCAAAGCTAGATTATATAGTCATACTCAAGCAGCTATTACTTTTAATAATAATTAAACATAAGCAAACGACAATCCCATTTATATTCAGGAAAAAAATTAAAGGAAATTAGCTCCTCATCTAAAACTTCAGGAAATTAAGCCAAGTGATAATTATAGGGCTAAGAATGAGACGGCAGCCTGTCTCCTTCTCCAGTGCTCTCCCACATAATTATCCTGATCTAGAGTGATGAATGAGCACACACACAAATACTTCTTGGGGGAAACATGTTTTGATTAGCTTATAGTTTACTTTGGTTCCCAGTCTTGAAAAGGAAAACGTGTCAATATGCATTTTCAAATTTCAAGCCATCACTATTTCTACAGAGATTACCATCAATAATGGTCTAATATTTTTTTATATTCACTTTTCTTTTCTAAACAGTAATTGTCAAAATTGGATTTTATCTTGTTCCATAAATCATAAATCCAATTTTATATACCAAATATGTGTTAGAAATTCAATGTGCAAAGTTTTTAATCTGTGAGGTACTATTTGGAAAGGATTGGCTTGAGTAATTGAGCCAAACGAATAAAAAACCTGGGTCAGACTTCTGCATGTATTGCTTGATAGCCCTTAGCAAACTTGGTTTTTTTTTTTTTTTTTTTTTTTTTTTTTTTTTTTTTTTTTTTTTTTGTGGTTGTTGTTGTTATTGTTGTTTTTTTAGTTTTTTGAGTGTTTTTCCTCTTTGCAAGGAAAAGGGCGAAGCAATAATGTCACTAACTTCCTTACTGATTTTATAATTTTGCTTCAAAATTTTACTAATTGCTAGCACTGTATAGCAGGGCCTCACTGAGACCTGCTGACTGTTAAACACAATGGTGGTCAGTCCCAGTTTAATGTCTCACATACTTTTCAGTCTCTCTCGGTGCACAGATATTTTATTCGCTGTTTCCTTCTTGGGCTGTGGACTACCTTGACCAGTGACTATCTAGTATATGTCTTGGACTATCTAGAGCATCATTTGGTTTGTAACTCAATAACAACAGCAACTCAGTAACAATGATTAATGAAAAAGAGATCAGAGAATTTAAAAAGAACGAGGTTCTCCTGGAAGCGTCTTCAAGGAGGAAAGGGAAGGGAGGAATTATATAATTATATTAGAGTATCAAAAATAACAGAACATTTAAAAAACAGCTTCTAAAAGCAACAGATAGTTGCTTGGTGGAAAAAACAGTACCTTCTGTGACTAGCGAGAGTTAAAAATAATTAAATTAAAATTTAAAAGGCTCACAATTTTCTTCTGTCATTCTGAAATTTTCCATATAACTAGAGCATAACTTCTCTTAAATAGGAATACTTGGAATGATTAACTTTTGGCAGCTTTGGGAACAACTTACCTTATCTTATTTACTTCTGTTTCTTTCAGTTGAGTGTAAGTTGCTACTGAAAATTAATCCAGATGCCAGGTTTGGCACAGGTCCTTGTCAAATTGCAATAAAGAAAAATAGCTTAGGATTTTATACCCATTCTGTGTTTCACAGCACATTGTGTGTGCCTTTGACAATCTACTGCTTTTGAATATATATATATATATATATATATATATATATATATATATATATATACACACACACACATATATATGTGTGTGTATGTATGTATGTATATATGTGTGTGTATGTGTATGTATGTATGTATGTATGTATGTATGTATGTATGTATATATTGTTTTTTTGAGACAGGGTTTCCTGGCTGTCCTGGAACTTACTCTGTAAACCAGTCTGGCCTCAAACTCAGAAATTCATCTGCCTCTGCCTTCCAAGTGCTGGGTTTAAAGGCATGCACCACTACTGCCTGGCTTGATAATATATCTTAATTAATGTTTTTATCATCTTTACTAGATAATGGGTTACTAAAGAATTACAATAGTTGCTGAGGACCTTTCTTCTCTCCTAATTTACCTATCATACTATGTATTTAGTACATAGATCAAAAAATACAAAATATGAAACTCTTAGGGTTATGATGAATAACTTTGTGATTTTACCAGCTGTCCCCAAAAGTGGAAGAGTAGAAACCCTTTGTCATCAACAAAGTAAATGTGACCCAAGAAATAGACTCCAACTTACAAAATGACTGGGTAAAGATACCAAGCTATCTCAAAGACCCTCCTATACTCAGGAAATTAAAAAGACACTAGGTTGACCAGTCCTATTATCTGGGATTGGCTAGTCCAGTGACTAGTCAGTAGTGGTTTTAAATCCACCTAGAAAGGGTTGAAGGTTTATAATTTGTTGTATTTGCTTTTTGTTTTTTAGTGTTCAAGATACATTGCCAAATACATTCTTCGGTCAGATGGCATTTTTATGGAATCTATATTCTATAATCTTTATTCCAGTTACATAGTTCATGGCTAAACTGATAACAGGCAAGTGCTCCCATACACTGGCAGTGTAGGAAGGAGAGACATAAATATTAGTATTAGTACACTCTAAACTAGTTCTTGTGATAATGAAGGAAATAACCAAACAGATCTATCTGTGGGTGTGAGGAAACTCAAATGCCATATCAACAGTGGAAATTTTCTTGCCATCTTGCCAGCAACTGCCCTGTTGTCTTCTCTCATCCTGAGACAACTGCTGTGTGACAGCTTCTTCCACTGAAAACCTCTGGTGCATACTTCAGACCACAGTGAAGATATTCTGCCTTATTGTACTATGCAATGTAAATTCCTTCAGCTTTGCTCTTCATCAGTTTAGCAAATTATGAAAATAAAATGATACTGAGAAAAATCATATTAACCTTTAAAATATTGTAATTATATCATTTACTCTCTTAATCTCATTTTAATTTTCATGCCTATAATTTAAATTTTTTCCTAGATCACACAATTTTCAAAGGAAAGTATTTAAGGAATAAGCCATGGATACTGATAGGGTGAAAATCTTTGAACACTGATATACCTGATTCCAAACCAACACTTTGTCCCATAGTATTTTATTTATTGGTTTAGTTATATCTCTATATTTCAGAAGAAGCTTTTTCAAAAAAATTAAAGATATAGAGTACTTTCTTAATTTATTAAGGAAATACATTACAAAACAAAAATAAACTTTTTTATTTATAGGGCACAAATGTAGAGAACTCCGTTATAAAGTTCTATCACAAAATCTATTATCAAAGTATCATAAAAATTATACTTTGTGAAAATTCTAACCTACTAAATTAGAACTCAATATTGTACTGTACCACACAAGCAGAATATAAACTACTACATTTAATAGACACAAGTACATGCTTGGTTTATTAATGAAGAAAGGGAAAAAACAAGTTTGTCTTCAATACACATGATAGTATCAAAGTTGCTGAGATACAAACAAGGTCACCCCCAGGAGGGTTTCTATGAAGAATTCAGAAAGTGGCTTGATGTATTAAGGCAATGTAAGGGAGTGAGTAGCTAATACAGAATGACAAAATGAAAACTCTATTACCATTCCTGAAAGTATCATTTATATTTTCATTTAGTTTTTTTTTCCTTTTTTTTTTTTCTGAGGAATAGGCAGGGGACACACAGGGGCTGAATGACACATGGAGAAAGGAAAAATTTAGCAACAAATCCAAATTGTATAGGAGAAAGCGGTTTCCCAAGTAACTCTGGTATCAGTTCTAGAGAACCTTTTAATCACTCTGCTGAGGTGTTGATTGATACAAAGGAGCAGCAAATGAAAGAATGAGAGGCTAGTCACTGTTTGTCACTCAGCAAGCAAAAATACCTACAGCTCCTGCAATATTGTGTAGTAACTCATGAATATGACACTTTTTCAAAATGTTTTCTCTAACAAGAGAAATCATAAGTTTCTCAAATGTAAAGAAAGTTTTATCTAAAGAGCTTTCTATATATTAATATGTCATTAACTTTCTGGATTCCTTTCTATAGATGGGCATTAATATTTAAAAAATAATATTAATATGATATAGCACATCCTTATCACAGAACTTCAAATCACATTATCAGAAAGCACAACAGATGTGATAGTAAAATTTAACTTGATATATCATTTAAACTTTTATTTCATTTTATGTACATGGCTGTTTTGTCTGAATGTATATTTGTCTACTGCAGGTATGCCTACTGCCCATGAAGAGGGTATTGGATCTCCTGGGACTAGAGTGACAGATAATTTTGACCCTCCATGTGGGTGCTAGAATCAAAATTAGTGCTCTGGAAAAGCAAGAATCGCTTCTAATCACCGAATCATTTCTCCAAGATTTGATTTTGTTGTTGTTGTTTTGTTTTGTTTTTTTTCGAGACAGGGTTTCTCTGTATAGTTCTGGCTGTCCTGAAACTCACTTTGTAGACCAGGCTGGCCTCGAACTCAGAAATCTGCCTGCCTCTGCCTCCCGAGTGCTGGGATTAAAGGCGAGCGCCACCACGCCCAGCTTTGATTTTTTTTTTTTAAAATTAGGAGTTGAACATCTATTAAGATATAGATTACAACATAATTGTAGGAAGTACAGTATACAAAATATCATTACATAACCTAGTTTTTGGCTACATGAACCAATGCAGCAGTTTATATGAATGTTTTAACATTATTTATGATAAATGATGTTAATCAGTAACAATGTATTTACAAAAGACCAATGGAAATCACTAAACATATTATATATTTATGCCATCGGAAGATAAGATTAACATTGTGTATATTTTGCAAATCTGCCTTTCTGAGGATTCTGTTTCACTGAAGCATCCTCATCCAAAGGCAGTCTGGGAAGAACAGCTTCTGCTTCCTGTGTCCCATTTCCCATATCTCACCAACCAATCTGCGTTCCTCATAGTGCCATTCCCTTAGCTCCTGCAGCTGCTGGGCTGTAGAGTACTGACTATATCTGAATCCTCCTCATGAACAGAGTTCTGAGGAAAGGAAGGAAAGAAATACATAGTTTCTCCTTCCTTCAGGTGTCAGATCCCCACAGACACACCAGAGGATACCATCACTAGACTTTGGCACAACCTCTCAAAGTCTTTCTTACTTCCAATAATCTTCACAGAATTAAAGCAATTGTGTGCGACATGTGCGTGTGCATGTGTGCACACACCTGTACACACACACACACACACACACACACACATACACACACACACACACACACACACACACACACACACACACGGAAGGCGTGGGGAGAGAGAAAGAGAGAGAGAGAGAGAGAGAGAGAGAGAGAGAGAGAGAGAGAGAGAGAGAGAGAGAGAGAGAGAGAGAGAGAGAGAGAGAGAGAGAGAGAGAGAGAGAGAGAGAAGATGCATCCTTGCCTTAACATGGCCATGGTATCTATATGGATTCCAGAACTCAGCCATCAGACCTGAATGACAAGATCTTTTACAAGATCTTAGCAAGTCACTTGCTGGTATCTAGATGAAGATTCTAAAGGGTCAGTTTATCGCCTCTTCTATATTCAGAGTTGACGGATAGGTCCAGAAATGGGGAGCATTGGAAGGGAAATTATCAGTGATTCTATATAACCCTCCTACAAATGTTTCAGTTATGTTCTGAGAGGGTAATGTCTTACCCTAGAGCCGTGTAACTCTGCCTCATTGTCATAGCACTAAGCCCTCCGCTTCTCAGGACTGGATCCCAGGTTCTGGGTCACGACATGAAGACCAATTTGTTCAACCTCTTTCTATCCCACATGAAACACTTTGTAGATCAAATGCTAACCAGGTATTGGACATTTCAAAAGAGAATAGTTGACATTTTCATCACATTCCTTGTCATAGTTTGACTTGACCTCAAAACTGAGCAAATGAATTTTCTTGGCTAGCTCAAACTGAATTGCTTCCAAACATAGCAGGTATGAATATTGTGTGACTCTTCTACCAGGTTGCTGCTCACTCTTCAGGAATAGATTGTTCATAGAGTTAAAATATTCAAAATAATCTACTTGACTCAAGGAACTACTCGCTGCGTCTAAGAGGACCAACATCATGCATTGTTTGTGAGCTTCCATTTACCTGAAAATGAGATAAAATTAAAATTGAAAGAAAAAGAAGTCAGAAAATTTTAAATAGAGTCTTTGTCAAATGTTTAAGTATTTCCTTCATACCAGGCTTTAAAGAAAACAGTCATTAGCTGAGGGTGTAACCCTATTAAATTAAAGTTGTATTTCAAAATGATGTACAAGTTTTGGTTTAAAAGGTCTTTATAGCTTTTGTATTTGTTTGTTTTTTTTAATCTCAGAACACAGCATGTGGAGAGAGAGAAAATGAAACCTCAGTAAGATTGTCCCTCCCCTAGATTCCTGGTTCTTTAGGGTTTGTCTTTGGATCTTTCCCAATCTAACAAGTCAGTGTTGCCATGGACCCTACTCAGCCTTATTTCTTAACTATCAGCAGACCTGTAGAATTAGGACATTTTATCTTTAAGAAGTATTTGATGTGTGTGTGTGTGTGTGTGTGTGTGTGTGTGTGTGTGTGTGTGATTACATGTATGTTGAATGTCCACAGAGGCCAGAAAGAGAGAAGTGGATCCCTTGGAGCTGGGATTGCAGGCATTTGTGAGCATTCCTGCATAGGTCCTAGGATCTGGAGTCTGATCCTCATTGCCAGACACCAAGCGCTAACTGCAGAGCCATCTCTTCAGCCTCATATAAGCAATTTTATTTGTAGAGTTTTCACTAATATTAATGCAGGCTTCCTGAAAATTTAGTGACTCTTTGGAAATTTTATTTATCTCTTTCTTTGCATGGGTACTGGTCAAATTAAGAAAGAGATCTTATTCTGAAACAAATGGAAATGGGCTCTGTGGAACAAGAAATGCTAACTATAAAATGTACTTGGAGATTTGCTGCCCACAGATATTGATTTACTGATGAAGAAACTGAAGTTAAAAGGATTCCATGTGTCAGATAAGAGCATACATTGTCCCAGTGACAAATGATAGCAACGGTGAGGTAAACTTGATTTCCATTTGCCATTCTATAGATCAGTGGTTCTCAACCTTTCTAATGCTGTGACCCTTTAATATAATTCCTCATGTTTTGTTGACTCCCAACCATAAAACTATTTTCATTACTACTTCATAACTGTGATTTTGTTCCTGTTCTATATTGTGATGTAAATGTATTGTATGCAGGATATCTGATATGTGACCCCTGCGAAAAGGTCATTAGAATTCCTAAAGGGGTCATGGCCCACAGGTTGAAAAGCACTATTACAGTCAGATATTTAATTTGCTTTTGGGTTAACAACACTGACATATATCTGAAGATTAAAAATCATGTTCCATACTTGGAAAGGTATGCACCTATTCTTGTCTATATGTACAGAAATAATCAAATAAAAAGGATATATTCTAGATGCTTCTTGCTGACATAAAGGTTTAATTTCTGAGTGTTAGATACTCAGTGTTGTTCAGGACATTTTTATGTTGGGTTTAAAGGCTCAAGGGTTTCTCTTTATATGAGTCTATAAGGTAGACCTGCTTAGGCTTGTATGTCAGTTGGATTAGCAAAGTGTATTCTAGTTTTATTTCAAGACAGCTCAATGGCACATTATCTTTAAAACTATGGATTGTTAATAATAAACAATCATGGTATGGTATAAAAATAGAAGAGTAGTAGTGACTAATTTGTTGACAAAACAAAATGAAAAAATATTGCCTTAGTGGGCAATCCTCCAAAAATTTGTCTACTGCCTTTGAAAGTACTGCTCAAGGGAAGTTTCCTCTTTAGATAATGGCATGGATTTACTTCATTCTGCTTAATGAATGACTTCTGTTGGCTCTTTATGAATTGATAATTTATGCAAAGCTTACCAATTATATTTCTTAATGAATGCCATTTAAAATAGAAATATGCATAAAATGTTCAAATAAAGAAGACACACAGAGCATAACAGAGGAAGGCCCTTGTCATATGTGTGCACGTTAGCTTCATGTCAAGGGAATCAGAGATAATGAGACTTCCACAGTGCTGCAAGACAGGAAATCAAACGAGTTTTCACAAATTGGTTTCTTGTTTCTGAAACGTTTCTCTAGGTGTTTTCTTATAACATACGTGCAGGGGTAGCTGGCTGATAGCTTGACCAGGGTACAGTCACTGTGTGTATAAAGGGACTTAAACAAATGGTGATTTGTATAAGAAAAAGTAAGTTTATAGTCTTTCCAAAATGGACATTAAGTATAGAGAGCAATAACTAAAACTTGGTTATCTTAAAAGAAGAAAGGGAAAGAGAAAGCAAGCAAGCAATCAAGGAAGGAAG
>NC_034591.1:25612246-25617096 GCF_900095145.1 Mus pahari
AGGAAGAACAGGAGGGAGAGAAAGGGGGAAGGAAGGAAGGAAGGAAGGAAGGAAGGAAGGAAGGAAGGAAGGAAGGAAGGAAGGAAGGGAGGAAGAAAGAGAAAGAAAGAAACAAAGAAAGAAACAAAGAAAGAGAAAGAAAGAAAAGCTGTGACCAAAATAACAGAATATGAAGCAATCTATGCATCACTACCTAGGAATTGTGAAGAGGAAATGAAGAGCTGGCAGGTCCTTCTATAGGAGTGGGCATCAAGGTTACAGGTAGGACATAAAATGGCTGAAGCCAGAGCTGGTTGATACTTGATCTCTGCATAGATGTGATCAGAGGTAGAAGGAAAAGAAGAAGCAACACTGATTTTTTAGGCTGTTTTTGCATTGTGGTCCTTTGCCTCATTCCTCACTGGGACCTAGATTACTTGCGAGTCTAATGACACTGTTAACAGATAAATATTGTATGAAAAAATAAGAAATGAGAGAAGGATGATGATGAGTTATGCCATGCACACTCACTGATGCATTAAAGAAAGGATGGTGGTAAGTTATACCATGAATATTCACTGATACCTTAAAGAAGAACACCTGGAAAAACTCAGGAAGAAAAAGATATGTGCCATTTATGCAAAAGAAGCAAAGGACAAGTGGCAGTTCAATTTACAATAAGTACCACATTAATTGGCCATCCAGAAATACAAAGAGGAAGAGTGAAACAACTAGACTTTACCCAAAGACTGGGGCTATAATTCAGTGGTAGACATTGTACCTAGTGTGTGCAAGCCTTACATTCAATTTCTTGCATGGCAAACATAATAAAGCAAGCAAGGAAAAAAAAAAAAAACCAAACAAGTTAATAGCAGCAAGATGGTTGAGTAGTTTTAAGTACTTTCCATCAAACTTGACAATTTGAATTTGATTCCTGGGACACACATGATAACAAGCAGAGAGACAGTCCCCGCAGGCTGCCTTCTGACTGCTTTAGTGTGCTCTGTCCCCCAGACCTGCCCCCCAAATAAATTAAATTAAATTAAAAAATAAAATTACCCAAATATCTTAATATCTTAGCCTTAATTTAGTTATACTTCTGAATATATATATTCACATATATATCAGGTAATAATTACAATCTTATATTCACATTAATATTTATGAAATTGTTTGGCCCACAAATATTATGGCAATTTCCTTTTTTTTCTCAGGCACAGATAAAACTGCAGATAATGAATTGTATTTTCACTCTCTTACCCACAACTTTCCTGTCTCTGAGACTGAGTGTTTTGGTATTAAAGAAAGGGCAGCTTTCCAATAGCACATGTCTGGTTGTGCTGACCAAGAGAAGGAATGGACATGTTAGAAAGGCCTTAGAAGTCAAGCCACCAGAGGTAGAAACTCATGGCTGCAGTATTTTGGAAACTGCTTCTAGGATTTCACTTGGTCAAAGAGGAACAGAGATAATGTACTATGTGCTTACGGTAAGAGATGATGAAACAACATAGGGGAGAACTTAAAATTCTCCATAATGGCTTATGATTAAAATTTTCATTGTGCTATCTTTGACATGATTAATATGCATGCATTTTGGTTTTTTTGATGTCTTAATTTTCATTGATGCTTTACATCAAATCAGATATTGGTTTTGTGTGTGTGTGCGTGTGTGTGTGTGTGTGTGTGTGTGTGGTGTGTGTAGAGTGGGTATGCTGTAGACAATTTTATTTTATTTTTTAGCTTTTGATTATATTATGTTGCTTCCATACTTTAAGGGAATTTTCCATAGAGACAGATTCCTAGGTATGATAATTTTATACATTTTTTTTACTACTTTAAAACTTTCTTTAGAATTTTGGAAATTAGAATATGCTGAATGCAGGCATTGTCTTCATCTTTATCCATTATCTGTGCTGAGCACTTGGGGCTAACATGCTGATGACTGTCGGGAGGTCTGAAAGTTCCAGCTCTCATCTCATCAAAACCTAGTTTTTCCTCACATGTCTCTATTTTTCAGTAATGTTATGATACACAATTATTTTGTTCTATTCACGTTAGGTAGGTATTTAATATTCTAGGGTACACATAATAGTAATGCAATAATGCAACATTATTAATGATAAGGATTTTCAAAGTGTTTAAAAGCAAGAAACTATCAAATGTGTGACACTGAATATTGATCCTGATACATTATTGCTTTGTAACAAGTTAAATATGTGCATCCATACCATATCCACTTGCATTATACAACAAACGTCTTATCTCTTTGACCTTGTTTTTATTGCTAAGGGTTTGCTATGACTAATGACATTGATTAAGAAGTACAAATGGCACAAACCATACTGTTAACTGTTCTTGTGCTGCAGTGTTTGTTCCTAAGTACCTCTATGAAGTCAACTCTAAAATTCCTGAATGTGTAAGCTGTTGTATATGATCCTGGTGAGGATATTTCACTTAGCATGTGTGCGAGGCCTTAGGCTTATCTCAAGTGCTAATTTTGATACTTGTACATGAAGCACATAGTATTTATAATATTAATAATTTGGTTTTTTCTTTTATTGAAAATAGACTTTTCCATACAATGTATTCTGATGACAGTTTCCGCTCTCCTATTCCTCACAGTTTGTTCTCCTCTTCCATTCAGATCCATATCCTTTTTGTCTCTTGTTAGAAAACAAAGGGACATCTAAGCAATAATAAAAATAAAATAAAATAAAAATAATAAAAACAAATAAGAGTATGACAAAATACCTAAACAAGAGAAAAATGGCTGAATTTAAAAAACAGAAAAAATGCATACTGATGCAGAGACATACATATTCACACACACACACACACACACACACACACACACACACACACAGAGAGAGAGAGAGAGAGAGAGAGAGAGAGAGAGAGAGAGAGAGATCCCACACAAACTCAAAACCAGAAAAGGACTTACAATATAGAAAAAGCCAAACAAAAGCCAACCAACCAACCAGAATTTCATTCTGGCCTAACTTTAAAAGACAAATAGCTCCAAAGATGCCTCTGAGTTTGTTTTGTTTTGGCTATCTGCTATGTGCTATTTGGCTGTTTTGTTTCCCAGGTGAGACACCCTTGGAGAAAACTGGTTTTTTTAAGTGCCCATCAGTTAGCAGCTATCAAGGCACTGTCAGAGGTGGTGTCTGGCTTAGGATAGGTGGTGTGTCCACTTCTCCTTTCAGTTCTAAGATCTCATTTGGAGCAGGTCCATGCAGATTCTGGGCATGCTGCCACAGTCTCTGCATTTGTATTTGTTCCAGCCTTGGTATATCTATGAAGCTTTGGTATCTCCTCATCTCCTATGGCTCTCACACTCTCTCCTCCTCATCTTCTGAAGATTTCCTTACACTATGAAGCCATGGGTGGTGGAGGGAGTGGTGAAAACATCCCTTTTTGGATGTTTCCACACTCTCTCTCTCTCTCTCTCTCTCTCTCTCTCTCTCTCTCTCTCTCTCTCTCTCTCTCCACATTGTCTGGCTGGGTGTCTCTGTACTTGTTCCAATCTGCTGCCAGAGGGATCTTCCCTAATGATGTCTGAGCAAGACATTGACCTGTGAGTATAGCAGAATGCTATTAGAAGTCTTTTTTTATGACTATATTCCTTTAGCAGAAAGCAGCACATGTCTTTCCCCTGTGTCCCTGGGCTATCTATTCTCAGGTTCTTGGACACTCAAGCAGCATTGGGTATGAACTTCATCTCATGTAGTGGGCCTTAAATCAAATCAGATATTGATTGGTTGTATGCCACCCTTTTCAATAGTAGGCTTTGTAACTGGGTTGGTGTTTACCTTTCTCCTTCAGTAGTGTGTAGGATACTTTCCAGTACCATGAACACTAGTCCATATGGGTGAAGGCTCCATGTAGGTGTCTGCTAGACTTCTCTATGTTCACCTAATTGTGTAGGTGTCTTCAGTAATGCGTTCTTACTGTCAGTTGTGGAGAGACACTATGCTGAGTTCCATAGTGGCTGTCCAGTTTGCATCCTCTCCAGTAATGTTCCCCTTACTCCTTGGCAGCACAAGCAGTCGCTCGCTTTAGTGACTGTAGCCATTCTGTCAGGTGTAAATGAAATCTTGTAAAAGGTAGTTTTGACTCACATCTCCCTGATTACCAAGGATTTCAAGTATTTCTTTAAGTGCTTCTACAATTTGAGTTTCGTCTTTCTATTTAGATCTGCACCCTATTTTTTCTTTAGCTGTGTTATTTGTTTTCTTGATGCCCAGATGTTTTTTAGTCTTGAGTTCTTTACATATTTGAGAATTTAGTCCTCTATTGGATGTGTAGTTGGTAAAAGTTGACCCCATCTGTAGCCTCTCACTTTGTCTGGAAGATAGTGTACTTTGTTGTATGGAAGCTTTTAATTTTCATGAGGTCCCATTTACTACCTGTTTTTCTTAGTGCCTGCACTAGTGGTTTTTGTCCTAGTTTGGAAAGACTTTTTCTGTGCCAATGAGTTCAAGACTACTCCCTACATTCTCCTCTACCACTGTGGTAGTTTAAATAAGAACGGCCTGCATAGGCTCATATATGTGAAAGCTTTGTCAACAGAGAGTAGAACTCTTTGAAACCCCCCAGAGCTCCCTGGGACTAAACCACCAATCAAAGAAAACACATGTGCTCGCTTCGGCAGCACATACACTAAAATTGGAATGATACAGAGATGATTAGCATGGCCCCTGTGCAAGGATGACACGCAAATTAGTAAAGCATTCCATAATTTTCAACAATTACTTTTCCTTAATATCTCTTAATATCAATGGACTCAATTTCCCAATAAAAAGACATAAACTAACAGACTGGCTACACAAACAGTACCCAACATTTTGCTGCTTACAGGAAAGCCATCT
>NC_034591.1:25620452-25621579 GCF_900095145.1 Mus pahari
TCACAAATAATATAAAATACCTTGGTGTGACTCTAACTAAGGAAGTGAAAGATCTGTATGATAAGAACTTCAAGTCTCTGAAGAAAGAAATCAAAGATCTCAGAAGATGGAAAGATCTCCCATGCTCATGGTTTGGCAGGATCAATATACTGAAAATGTCTATCGTGCAGAAAGCAATTTACAGATTCAATGCAATCCCTATCAAAATTCCAACTTAATTCTTCAATGAATTAGAAAGGGCAATTTGCAAATTCATCTGGAATAACAAAAAACCTAGGATAGCAAAAACTCTTCTCAATGATAAAAGAGTCTCTGGGTGAATCACCATGCCTAACCTAAAATTGTACTACAGAGCAATTGTGATAAAAACTACATGGTACTGGTATAGCGACAGACAGGTACACCAATGGAATAAAACTGAATGCCCCAAAATGAACCCACACACCTATGGTCACTTGATCTTTGACAAGGGAGCTAAAACCATCCAGTGGGAAAAAGACAGCATTTTCAACAAATGGTGCTGGCACAACTGACAGTTATCATGTAGAAGAATATGAATTGATCCATTCTTTTTCTTTCAAGTTTTTATTAGGTATTTACTGCATTTACATTTCAAATACTATCCCCAAGGACCCCTATATCCCCCCCCCCCGCTCCCCTATCCACCTACTCCCAATTCTTGGCCCTGGTGTTCCCCTGTACTGGGCATATAAAATTTGTAAGACCAAGGGGCCTCTCTTCCCAATGATGGCTGACTAGGCCAGAATTGATCCATTCCTATCTCCTTGTACTAAGGTCAAGTCTAAATGGATCAAGGAATGTCACATAAAACCAGAGACACTGTACCTTATAGAAGAGAAAGTGGGGAAAAGCCTCAAAGATATGGGCACAGAGGAAAAATTCCTGAATAGAACAGCAATGGCTTGTGCTGTTAGATCGAGAATTGACAAATGGAACCTCATAAAATTGCAAAGCTTCTGTAAGGCAAAAGACACTATCAATAAGACAAAAAGGCCACCAACAGATTTGGAAAGGATCTTTACCAATCCTAAATCAGATAGGGGACTAATATCCAATATATACAAAGCACTCAAGAAGATGAACTCCAGAAAACCAAATATCCCAAT
>NC_034591.1:25621829-25644678 GCF_900095145.1 Mus pahari
ATGGATACAGAAAATGTGGTACATTTATACAATGGAGTACTGCTCAGCTATTAAAAACAATGAATTCATGAAATTCCTAGGCAAATGGATTGATCTGGAGGGTATCCTGAGTGAGGCATCCCAATCTCAAAAGAACTCACATGATATGCACAGAAACTTAGAATACCCAAGATACAATTTGCAAAGCACATGAAACTCAGTAAGAACAAAAACCAAAGTGTGGATACTTTGCCCCTTCTTAGAATTGGGAACAAAATACCCATGGAAGGAGTTACAGAGACAAAGTTTGTAGCTAATTCGAAAGGATGGACTATCCAGAGACTGCCCCACCCTGGGGTCCATCCCATAATCAACCACCAAACGCAGACACTATTGCATATGCCAGCAAGATTTTGCTGAAAGGACCCTGATAGCTATCTCTTGTGAGGCTATGCAAACACAGAAGTGGATGCTCACAGTCAACTACAGGGCCCCCAGTGGAGGAGCTAGAGAAAGTACCAAGGAGCTGTAGGGAGCTGCAACCCTATAGGTGGAACAACAATATGAACTAACCAGTAACCCCAGAGCTCGTGTCTCTAGCTGCATATGTAGCAGAAGATTGCCTAGTTGGACATCATTGGGAAGAGAGGCACCTTGGTCTTGCAAAAACTTTATATGCCCCAATACAGGGGAATGCCAGGGCCAAGAAGTGGGAGTGGGTGGGTAGGGGAGCAGGGTGGGGTAAAGGGGACTTTCAGGTTAGCATTTGAAATGTAAATGAAGTAAATAACTAATAAAATTTGGGAAAGAAAAAGAAAGAAAGAAAACACATGGTGAGGACTCATGGCTCTAGCTGCATATGTAGCAGAGGATGGCCCAGTCGGTCATCAATGGGAGGAGAGGCCCTTGGTCCTGTGAAGATTATATGCCCCAGTACAGGGGAATGCCAGGGCCAGGAAGTGGGAGTGGGTGGTTTGAGGAGCGGTGGTGGTGGTGGTGGTGGTGGTAAAGGGGACTTTTGGGATAGCATTTGAAATGTAAATGAAGAAAATATCTAATAAACAAGTAAACAAACAAACAAAGAAGTGTGACTTTGTTGGAGAAGTATGTTACTGGGTGGCCTTTGAGGCTTCAAAAGCCCAAGACAAGCTAGTTAGCTTCTCTCTCTCTCTCTCTCTCTCTCTCTCTCTCTCTCTCTCTCTCTCTCTCTCTCTCTCTCTGTCTGTCTCTCTCCAGATTTGGATGTAACTCTCAACTACTTTTTCAGGTGCTGAAAAAAGTAGTTGAGAGTTAAATCCAAGTCAATACAATTCCAGGTTTTAGATAGTGATGCCTCCAGCAGTTCTTTTGTTATTAACAATTGATTTGGGAATCCTGATTATTTTTGTGTTTCCATATAAAGCTGAAAACCGTGAAGAGCTATGTAGGGAGATTGGATGGAGACTGCATTGCATCTGTAGATTGCTTTTTGTGGGATAGCTGTTTTAACTGTATCAATTGTACTGATCAATGAGCATGGGCGATGTTTCCATCTTCTGGTATCTTTTTCAATCTCTTTCTTCAATGTCCTAAAAATTTTTTATCATATAAGCCTTTCATTGCTTGCTTAGAGTTACCAAAGACATTTTGTATTTTGAGGCTACATTAGTAATAACTTAATTATGGTTAAAACTGCTTTATCAGAGAACAGAGAATTTTGGTATCTGTCTCTGTTTTTTCTCTCTGTCTCTCTCAAATACACACATATACGCACATACACACACACACACACACACACACACACACACACACTTGTGACCTTCAACTCTGAATCCGTCACTGAGTCATGATCTATTTTGTTTATACATTTTAAAATAATGATTGTTTTCTTGGAAAGTCAAGAAATTCATCAACAACTTTTATATGTCTTGCTTTTGAATGACAACCACATTCTCCTACTGTGCATTTAACAAGGAGTCTGGAAAATGATCTTTGCTCTGAAACTTTAGAGGCTGCATCACCATGGCCTCTGCAAGGTTCTTTGTGATGGGTATTATATTAGTCCTGTGTCTTCTTCATGCCAAATGCCATTACATTATGTATTATATCTCCTGCTTTTCCCCATAAATGTCCCAAGTGCAGGTTTCTGGACAGTCTCTACAAAGTGAAATTGACTCACCCAATGTTTATTGAACTCCTACTGTGTTCTAGGAATTGAAGATATAGTGGTACTGGAATAGCTCCCAAGTCCCCTGCAGCTTATATCCCACTGAGAAATATAAAGTCTAACTTGATGGCTTTAAACACCTCTGTTGACTAGAAACGTGAAGCTACATAACTTCCTTTCTGATTTCTTTGTGTGGCAAAGCTTTTGCTGTGTTAGTCTTCTCAGGCTTCCATAACAAAACACTTGGACTGTGGTGAGTTAATCAAGGGAAATTTATTTTTTCAGAGATCTGGAGACTTTAAATTCAAAAAGGTTGGTATCCAGTGAGAGTTGCAGACTGCTACTTTCTCACTGTGTGCCCTGTGGCCTTCGCACTGTGAGAAGATTTCTTTCTTTCTCTTAAAGCCACATACCCTCGGACCTAGCGAGATAGTAAAAGTACTTTCCAGAAAGGACTGGCACCTGGTTTGATTGCCAGAACCCATATAAAGGTGAAAAGAATGCTCATTGTACAAAGTTGTCTTCTGACCTTGACACACATCCTTACATATCACACCCACCCTAATAGTGATGCAAATTTTTTTAAAAAAAAACAAAAGACATTAATCCTAACAATTGTAGCAGTGCATGCCTATAATTTCAGCACTCGAAGTCCCAAGGCAATACTGTTCTTAAATGTTTCAGGCAGCCTCTTGTACATAACAAGCTCCTGGCCAGGCAGGACTACACAGTGAACTGCCTAAAAAAGAAATAAAAATAAATAAAATAACAGCAACAAGACAAAACACAAAACGGCAAACTAAAACAAAGCAAAACAAGAACTCAAATAAACAAATTAATCCCATCAGATCAGGTCTCCAACTTTATTATCTCATTTAACCCCAACTACTTCCTTATATCAATTGCATACTTGGGGTTAAGGCCTCCACTTGTACATTTTGGGGAGGGGTCCAGACATAAAAAGCTAGTCCATCAAACTTTCTGACTTCATTTCTTTCCTCACTTCCTCTTTGCTCAGAGATCCCGTTGTTGATACCTGCTATATTATCCTTAACGATACCTGCAGGTCACATAGGCCAGTCTCCTCCTTGGTTGTGACTTTAAAGCTTGTCATTATTGTGAGCTCATGCTGTTTATGTGTCGACTTATTCTCCATCCCCATATCTTGGCACTGTGTAGTCTGTCCCATCACACTGATGATCAACAAACGCCTACAAAGAAGCCCACAGCTTCACTTCTTCCTTCCTCTCCATCTGTCCTTCCTGAGACTTCTACCTACCTACCAGCTATTTCACATCTAAAGACTAATGCTGTTTGTCCCTACTGTATGACAAATGATCTGCCATTTCTAGGATTGCTGCCTAAAGTGTTTACACTATAGATAGCTCTCCATTAGTTTTTGTGGGATGACCCCTGACCTCATTGGGCTTTGTTGCACTTGGATGGTTTGAATTGTTATATATGTGTTAGCACTAAGAACAGGGGCTTTCTCAATAATTTAAGCAAGCTTGTGACATCAAGCACATCAGTTATCTGTTGGTTATATCTCAAGTGCCTATGAGGAGCATATAATTGGATAGGTTACTCATTTCAAGGAAGAAAAATAATGGTGTGTAGATATTGGAGACATAGCAAATAAATCACAGCGAAGGACTCCTACAAGAATTGGATACTTGTCCCAGTTGTGTCTACTAAGGTGGGTCCCATATTAAGAAGGTGAGTATTTTTAGAACTGAGTGTTCCCTAACTGGCTATTTGTGTCAATTATGTCTTATGTTCCCATCAAAAGAACAATCACAACCTCACAGGATCTTTTCCAGCTTAGTAGAACGAATTGCACAATCTCAGTGAGGATTGGAGAAAAAGAACACAAGAACATTAAAAAAAAAAACACAGTAAGCTTCTTTAAAGATTATTTTTATAGAAGAAGACTCAGAAATATCACCCTCCTTTTTGAAAAATAACCATATTTTATTCTCAGTCTCAATCAGCTCCATGGATTCCTAGATAATGTGAAGGTACTGAATGTCACTGTAAATATCCCAATAAGTGCAGAACAAATCTTGAAGCAGTTCCTTTCTGGGGATTCATTAAATTACTGGCTTATTGCTTGGTCACTCCAGAGATCCTATCAGGATTTGTCACTCTGTTCTGAGATAGGAGGAAGATAATGGAACATGTTGCCATCCATAGATGTGTCATGCAGTAGTTATAGTGTGCTATCTCCTCTGTGGACCAAACATTTTCTGTTCCTCTTCTGTATCTTGAAGATCCTGCAACAATCAGGGCAATTCTGAAGCCATTGTATGTGAGGTGATAATTAATACCAGTCACATATACACTTGCCTGAAATTTTAGGGACAGTAAATAGAAATCATTTTTATTTATATGATGATTGAAGTGCCTATAAATAAAGTTAACTGGGTAAAAAAACTTATATATAGTACAGCATCTCCAGAATGAAAAATTTAAAGTTTATAGTTTAAAGAAATTCACTTTTTATCTCTTTGTGTTTTTATTCATCCAGTCAATTCTACGGCAGTATTTTATCATGTTCATCACTGTGTGCATTTCTCAGATTTTAATATATCTATGTAAAGACAAGAACCATGTTGGCATAAAAAAGTACCAAGCATAGAGCCCAGTACTTAGGCAGATGATATAACCAAAGAAGTTAATAGCTTATTCATAAATGTTTTTTATTCCCTGTGCTTATTAGTGTTTTGTTTATTTGTTTGTTTTCATTGGTTGTTTGTAGTTGTTGTTGTTGGCAAGTTGACACAAGCTAGAGTCATATGGAAAGAGTTGAAAAAACTATCTCTAAGAAACAGCCTCCATACTATGGAAGTTTGTGAGGACGTTTAGTGAAGATCTGAAAGGGCTCACACTACTGTACACAGTGCCACTCCGGACATTTGAGCGACCTACAGATAATGGGTCAGAAAGCAATTTTGTTTCTTGTTATTTTGCATCAGTTCTTGCTAGAAGTTTCTGCTTTGGTTCTACTTAGTGATGGACAATAAGCTGCAATCCAAATGAACCCTTTTCCTCCGTGAGTTGCTTTGGTCATAATACTTAACATAGCAACATAAAGCAAGAACATTCTCCAAATACTTTCACTATATTATGGTGAATTTAGCAAAAATAAATATGAGATAATGTTTCTGTAAGTCTATCGTTAATAGATAACTTTAACATAATAAAACTGAATTTTCTATAAATGATATGGCATAAAAATTTTAGCTTCACAGCTAAATGTTCCAAGACTTCTTATAAAGATAGCTACTGTTATCTTTGCCCAAGCCTGAAGTTCCAGTTATTTGAAATTTGTATTCTGTGTCTTCAAAAATACAGTGGTGAATAAGACTAATAAAGTGAAAAGTATACCTGAGATTTCTTACTGGATTTTACTTGTACCACAAAATAAATCAAAAGTTTCATATTCCAGTCACGGTTTTAGGAAAACTGTGCTCTGGTTTTCATACATTCTTTTAAGAAAATAGAGCTTCAACTTTCAATATTATTCCTTAAGATAGAGCTAGGGGGCTGTGGTGATGGCTCAGTGGGTACCGTACTTGCTGTGTGAGTGTGAAAGATGAGTTTTAACTCTCAGCACCATAATCAAAAGCTAGACTTGGTTGATCTTAGGAGGTAGAGAGGAGAATGCATGGACTACTAGCCAGCCAGCTTAGCATCATCTGTGAATGTCCAGTTATATGAGAGACTTTGTCTCAAACATACAATGATGAGTGATGCGAGAGACACCCAGCGTCAACTCATTCCTCCACACTTGAAGCCCCCATAGACATAAGTCCTTTCATACATGTCTACACTACATGCTAAGTGAGATAGAAATAACAATGATTGTCTTTATCCAAAGGAATTAATTATAGACATAAATAACATATTATGTAGAAGCATTTTGGAAAACACAAATTGCCAGAAAATAAAAGGATTCGCTCAAATAGAAGAATATGCAGAATCAAGACGTGGGCTTGGTTAACTGCCTTTCTCCTTCATTCAGTATGAAATGCTCTCTAAAACAAACACATGGATGTTGGCTTGGGATGGCCATGCTTCATTCTTAAGTCCTGAAGTATGGCCCTGTGAGTTCTAGCCTTTTTGGATGAATCTTTCATTCACCTTTAACCTCCTTACATCCTTCCCTAGCCTGTGTAGCCATGTTAGACTACTTCTCATTATTGGGCAAGGTGACTCCTCTTTCCCTAGATGCATTTTTTTCCTCTATGAAAGAAACTAAATAAGTCAGACTGATCCTTTCTCCTCTGCTTTGTTCTCTTAGTTCTAGGAAGTCGGGAAACTAAGCCGAATAATAAAATTAGGCAGCCTCGACTCGGGGCCACTTACCTCTTGCCAGGAGGACATGTTTTTATATGGCAAGTTTTATTCCTTACATTGTGAACCCTGCCAGGATACACTCCACAGTGTGCAGTCCTTTCTAGGGTCATCACTTCTTGAAACTACATGCCCGAGTTTGTCTAATTCATGATCCCAGTATTGGTAACTCAATGTCAGTAACACACTTAAACCTAGCCAGTTGTGAATGGAAGTGACTGTTTGGTCCATGATTACTGCTTCTCGGTTGTACAGGCCCCATTCAGTGAGGAGATGTGCTCAGGATTGTTTTTCCACCTTCCTTGATCACCAGAACTCTGTACACACAGGCTAATGGTATCTAAAGTTGTATCACAGTATTGGCCTACTAGCACCAAAATTTATTCACAGAATCCCCTCTTCTCTTCTTTTCTCAATTTTAATCTAGTATTCCTTGTTACTGTATTTATTGTCCTCTGACCCTCATTTCTTTGTCTGTATCTTGACACCCCTCAACATAATACATTAAGCCCTCTAAAATTATAAACCACTGGCAGCCTAATACATACACTGAACATTAGGCGGGGGAAATATAAACTGTAGGACTAGCCCTGAGAGACTGAAGAGGACCTACTTTGCCGAAGTCCCCACTTCTAAAATAGAAGTTGGCATGTCTGTCACACATGAACCTAACACTAGTCTCCTTTCCTCTTCTGCATTTTGCAGTCTTTTTTTTTTCCTGTTAATCCATAGAGATCTTCCTGAGAACATGGAAGCTATTGAATTCTAGAAGAAAAACTTGGATTTGCTCTGAACCTACTTTGGACTACCAGTAAGATGTTTGGAACTACCAAAACTATGAACTGATGTACTTAATAGAATGTGACAGAATATTATTCATTACCACTCTTCTCTTCTTTGGCTTTGTATTCATTGTCATTTATTTCAAGACCTTGACAGTACTGTGCCATGATATTGCTTTGCAGCCAGCATAGGGCAGTTAGTTCAAAGGTCATAGACATACTCAGCATGCATGTATGTCATTTCCTACTTGGGAGATGGTTTAAAGTCCTGATTGACTTCACCGAATACCAGTGATTTGAAAGATCTCTTCACCGAAGAGAGAGGCTTTCAATAAGACTTCGTAAAACTATCCTGGATATAGCAACTGTAGAATTCAAAAGGCAGTTTCAAGGGCCTTTAAAACCTCAGTTTAACAAGATGAACTGATACAAGACAGCATAGGTCCTCCATCCAGTAGAACTATAATAAATGTAAATGCAAGGACTGGAACAGACTTAGTGTGTTGTTTGAGATAGGCCTTTTCCCACTTCATGCCACTGTTTTCTTGTTACCAGGGAAACATAAAGATGAACCATAAAAGTCCTCAATTTATTCACTGCCTCATACCATTGATCATTGGAAAATGTTCATTCCTTAGGTTCTTAGTTATTGGCTCTTACAGCAAAAGTACTGCTAACTTTGTGTTTCATCTGCTTGTGCCCGTAAGGCTTCAGTCCACACACTGTTCTGACTTCTTACTCTTGCTTTCCCTGGTGACGTGTTGGGAAGGATGCTGGATCTCACATTAGAACTCAGTTGGATTAGAACTGCTGCCTGTGACAATTAGGATGTTCTTTGTCCAAGAGAGTGATATGATATCCTGTGTGCTTTGGGTTTGCCATGTTTATTAAAAGTCTTGTCATGTAATTATGGTCCAAATTCCAATCAGCTGGAGACATCAGCTAAAGTATATTAATTCAAAACATATTAATTAAGAACATATTAATTAAACAAGACACAGTGAACTCTAAAACTGTACACAAAAAAACAAACCCTATCATTAGGAGAAAGATTACTGACTCTACCAAGGAGCTTGTGTATGTGGTAAAACTCAGTTATCTTCCTGATTGATAGAGTTTAATAATAACAAGAATTATCTGAGCACTAACCGTATGCCTGGCTTTGGGTTATACTTTTTATGTGTTAATTCATTTAGTCTTTAAATAAATCTATAAGCATTGTCATTTACTAAATTTTCTGGATGAGAAACTACCTTCCAACTAGATTAAGTAATTTACAGAACAAAATACAGTGACTATGCTAAAGCATTAGCTTAGTTTTCTCAAGTGGCATAAATGATCCTTTGTCATTTGAAGTTTGAATTCAGGTCTTTGTGTATGGCAAGCAAGCACTCTATTCTAACTTACATTATTGTGCACATACATGTTTTTAGTATACATTACCAAAAGTTCTTGCAGGAACTTTGTAGGATGTCTTCAGGTATATAAAACTGCATCTGCAAATGAGACAAACGATGCTTAATAAAGGGCAAGTGCATTGATATTTTGCTTGTAATGTTGAAAGATAAAATTTTGCAGTCTTAGAAGAACAGCCAAGGCATTACCTTGTCAGAAAACTGTTTATTTTTTGTGCCATGGCATTATTTTTATGTAATTCAGAGTGATTTATTGATGGTTTATTTAATCACTATTTGAAGCATTCAAGTAAAGCAATCAGTATGATATTTCCATAGTACCCCTTTCCACTATGATAAATGGGAAGTCTGTGATTCCTCCATCTTTAAATAATCTTGGACTCCATAGGAATCACTGTAGATTATAACTTATAGCTATAATAAAATATGTACATTTTCAAAGTACCCTCTTATTTGCTTTTAATTAAGAGATATTAAAGAATATATATATATATATATATATATATATATATATATATATATATATATATAACTTACTTAAACAGTGACTCTAGTTGATACACATGCATTATTACCACAAAGGTGATAGTTATAAAAATGCAGAAGTCTTTGGGGTACTGACTTCATTTCCTTTGAATATAGTGGACAGATAGTTTCTAAAGATGTTCTATTTTAATTTATCTGAGGCGTGATCATGTTATTTCCATGATGGCTGTATTAATTCACATTCCCATTAAGAGCATGTAAGGTTTCCATATGTTGGCATTCTCTCCACACATTTTTAGCTATTGCCTTTTCCATAATAAGCATCTTAACAGGTTTTCTTTGCATTTTCTATTTTAAAGAATATGCATTGAAACTACTTTTGCTTATCCATTGACTCCTCATTTGAGTCTACAATATACCTAAAATTGCTTTTATTTTGTGTCTGTCTATCTGTCTCCTCTGCTTTGATGGGAAGGCTCAGAGGTAAATCATTGTTCTAAACCTTTCCTGTTGAGTCACCTTGGAGTCTAGAAAGAATTAGTCTCACAGGATAGACATGTCCATATAAAAGGGCAATTATACTTAAGAGGAAAACCAAAGATTAATTTACTGGGCTAAATTGTGGGACCAGATCTGAGACAATGATCGACCGTAGTAGATAGGGCAACGGCTTGACCAGGCCTAGAGACATTTGATTTCTGCATGCTGTTCACATACCCAGTATTCATTTGGAGTCTCTGTTTCTCTGCCTCAGTGCTTCCTAATCTTCCAAGGGCTGTGACCCTTTATTACAGTCCCTCATGTTGTGGTGACCCCCAACCCTTAAATTATTTTGCTGCTACTTCATCATTGTAGTTTTGCTACTTCTATGAGTCATGATGTAAATATCTGATTTGCAGGATGCCTGATACACTATCCTCAAAAGGGTTGCAACCCACAGGCTGAGAACCATTGGGATTCTTAGAATAGTTTTGCCCCCTTTTCCACTATTATTAAAATTATTTTACTTTTAATCACCTCTTTTAGTTGTTTCCTTCATTTTAACCAGAATTACACAACATGTATGTATTTTGAAATAAAATTAGTTATATATTCATCGTTCCTTAGAAAGTATTAACACCCATATCAGGTTAACCACAGTTTATAGTTAATATCTTATTCATCCTCTAGAAGAATAATTTCAAAGATCTTATTTTCATTTCACACAATCTTCTTCTCTGACTTTGTTCTGTTTCTTACTTTATTTTTTTTATATATTACATCCATTGGTCTCTGTGTTATTATTTCATTAGAAATTTGCTTTCCTATTTTCTTTACATTATTATTTCTTACACCTTAAGTTCTATTAGCAGCTTTCTTCTTTAGGCAATGCTTTCTTAGTTTTTAAAGAGTATTATATAGTTAGCAAACTTTTTAGGTTTTTCTTTACTTAATAGTTTTGAAATTATAGACAATAAAACCCTGGTAATCCTGAGATACTTTCAGAAGATTAATAACAGTTAACTTCATACATTAGAAGATATGAGATTTATGTAAATGATTTTAACATAGAAGTGGACCTGTCTAGGAACCAAGGGTACTAGCAGAGAATGAAGAATAAAGACAGGAAGTAAGGAAGGTATGGAGTAAATTACACTGAGTGTGCAACACACACTTAAATGAAAATAAAATATAATGTCATATGTCATGAATGTAGACAATGAAAAAGATTGGAAATAATGACTCTTTCTTCTTTGTATTCCTTCTTTGAGAATTTCATTAGATCTGTTTTGAATACACACACCCCCCCCAAGTCCTCCAGAGCCACCCTCACTTCTCGACCCATACAACTTATATTCCCCTTTTGTCTTTTTTTTAGCCAATTGAGTCCAGTTCATACTGTCCGTATATTCTTGGATATGTGACTTTCCCCTAGAATGCGGCGGTCTCTTTACTAGGTGTACAGGTTGGTGTGACCTGTCAACTTAACACAAGCTAGAGTCATCACCTATAAAGGAGGCTCAGTTGAAGGACTGCCTCCATGAGACCAAGCTGCAAGGAAATTTATCAATTAGTGATCAGTGGAGGAGGGCCTACTGTGAGTGGGGCCATCCCTGGGCTGGTAGTCCTGGATTCTATAAGAAGGCAGGCTTGGTAAACCAGGGGAAGCAACCCAGGAAGCACCATCCCTTCACAGCCTCTGCATCAGTTCCTGCTTCTGGGTTCCACCCCTGCTTGAATTCCTGTCCTGATTTCCTCCAATAATGCATTGCAATCTAGAAGTGTGAACCAAATAAACCCAATGTGCCTTTTGGTCATGGTGTGTCCTTGCAACAATGAAATCCTGACAAAAACACTAGGGGACACGCTCTTAAAGAAAATGGACTCTCCCTCTCCCAGAAACTATCATTTGCCAATAGCTTCATGACTAGAGCGAGATTTTCTGTCTATCGCCCTACTCTGTTCTGGAATGTTTTAAGTTTGTCTCAAGGTTACCCAGGTCTTGTATGTACTGTCATAACTGGGAGGAGTTAATATATGCAAATGCTCTCTCCTGTGTAGAGGAATTTTAATCCAGCAGCATGATTGCTCTGATCATATCCAAAGATATAGGTCTGTGTGATCCAGCTGGGCTGGAATGCAGATACAACCTTAGCGCTCACCTTTAATCCCGCTGGATGTAATCCTTGTCCTTAAATCCCAAGCAATGAGTTCTAATTGAGGGGTAGGCAAAGTGACAAATCAGAGAAAGATTTGAAAGAAATGAGTCAGAGATAGGCTAGATCCAGCTCTAGGGAGAAATCTAAGAGCAGTTCAGGGAGAGAATCAGTTTAGTCAGTTCAGGTGAATGGACTTGAGTTTGGAGCAGTCAGCAGTGAAGAGTGCAGTGCTGTGGAGTTGAGTTTGCTCCTGAGTCCATGCAGTTCAGTACAGGTCAGCAGAGGCAGGTGAAGCTAGAAAATAAGAGGGAGCCAGATCAAATTGCCAGAGTTAGCTTAAGGCCAAGCCGAGCAATTAAGTGAGAAGCTGTGAGAAGTTAGATCGAATAAGTCAGCTTGCAGAGGAGTTTGAGCCAGAACAGCTGAGTTGAACCAGCCAGGCAGAGTTCAGAAAGAACTAGAAAGGGAGAGCTTATTCAGCAGTAAGCCTCTGACATGAAAATTACATCAGATGAATAAAAGTTACATTACAATCCTGTGTCAAGAAAAGTCTATTCAGCTCTCTTCAGATAAGTTTCTATATATAGTAGACCCACAATGGGTCAGGATGCAGATAACAAGAGACTAACATACATGACTTTTATTACATTGGGAGAAAAAAGTACTATGATGTTATTATTTTTAAATTAATTAAGTAATTTATTTATTTACTTTACATTCTGATCACATCTTCCTGCTCTCTTGCCTTCCAGTATCACCCTCCCACTCCCTCCCCCCATTTCTTCTTCTCTGAGGAGAAGGGGAGCTCTCCCGAACCCCATATCAACATTTCCAGGCACATCAGGTCTCATCAGGACAAGTGTGTTCTCTTCCACTGAGGCCAGACAAGGCAGCCCAGCTAGGGAAATGGATCCAAAAGGAGGCAACACTTTTAAAAACATTTTTTCAATTTTTAAAAGCATGTTTACACAGACACTGAGAAGGGACCCAACAAGTTTGTTATCTTTGTAGGAATATTTTGCTTGAATAGAAAAAATGCAAATTTTACTACATTGTGAAGCTTGAGTATATATCTTATATTAATACAATAAACAGATTAATGTTCTAAGGAAGGAAAATTTGCATAAACCATGCTATATGTTAAAACATAAATAGTTTGTCTCAAACAGAAGAGCTTGCCCAATAGTTTCAATTACATAGTAAATTTACCGTTTCTAATGGAACATTTCTTTAAGTGAACAGCTTTCCAACAAATTATAGAGATCCAAATTTCGGATGATAAGTAAGAAATGTCTCGTCACCAAATGTAAGCCTGTCACTTCAAGGAAAACAAACAGTGCTGTGCTGATAAATGTTTAACAACTACCTTCTGCTAAGGGAGCAAGTCTGATTTATAGAATGTAGCCAATTTCTATGGTACAAATACTTTTAGCAAGTCTTACTTCAGAGTTCTGACTTCATATTAATAAACACAAAGCAAGGAACAGATGACCAGGTTTCAGAAGCAATCACAAACTCACTGCCACCTGGTACCGAGGGCATTGGCAGTGGTGAAAGTAGAAATATTCCGTGAAGATTAGGCTTTAGGAAAATTTATATCCAGGAAGACGAGCCTGCAAAATTTCCAGCATGTAAGAACTCCAGGGGGTCCAACACTGGTAGCTCCCAGGGCACCTGTACATATGGTATAAATACAGAGACACAAAAACATACACAGACTTAAAAATATTAAAATTCAACAATAAAAAGACTAAGAAATCAACTTAATGTAATCCAGTATAGAAAGCTTAATTGATATAGTTTTAGATTTCATACTGTAGCTAATCTTTAATGAGCTACTATTTGACTGTTTGGGTCTAGCACCAAGCAATAGAAGACTGTTAAAATACTCTTCTCCTTCCAACTGTAATCCATGTGAGGCTAAATTGTCCTTTGTCCTTCCTGTTTTTATATTACGGCAGGAGGAGGTCTTACTGTCAATATTGAAGCTAAAGATGCAGGCCTGAGAAAACTGGAGAACAAAGGGATCCTAGTAAGGTGACTGACTCCCTGAGCCCAGGATTAAGAGCAAACTGGGTGTGTGATATATGCGGGGTAACAAGTGCAACTCAGGGAGCATTCCCTATGACACTCCTCACTGTGGCCAAGGGGACAGTTTAGTTACTCGGAATGGCTTTCTGTGGATATCAGCTTTCACTTAATTGAATGCTTTTCATGACTGACAACTAGTTCCTAATTCACTTATATATTTTGTGAATATCTATGGCTTTATTAAAATACTCTATATTTGATTTTACAATCCCAGAGGGGAAAAGACTAGATGTGCTTAGTTCATTTTGAAATGGCCAAGAATATATCACAGCCAAATTTACACATAATGAGCCCACCAAAGATCATTAATTTCTTCTCAGCTAGAGCATATCTTATGAAACAAAGTAGATAACCCGTCTTCCTTATTAATCTAGAAAAGATTAAACTTTATTCTAATTGCTCAGAAATGTGTAGTAATAAGAGCAAAACAGACGTGTCCACTTGAAAACCCAACTTATTAGTACTAATTCAAAAGTTTGATGGTAATTTATTATTCAAAGTATAGTATTCATATAATCATGTATTATTTCCCTGGGACATGCATTCTCAGATTTGTATCTTAAGAAACTTTCTATTCCAGATAAATATAGAGCTGTTGCCCATTAAATCAGCACTTAATAAAAGCAGATACATCTTAAGATAACGTTCTGCTACAAGAGATTGAGCTACATAGAGGATATGGACAATATTAAGGTAGTGAGGGTAATAAATCATAACTGAAATAAAAGTTAGTGAAAAAGTATCAGAAAGAGAAAACAGAAGAGTTTCTGGGCTTGAGGATCCTGTAGGGATGGCTCCTCAAATCTTCAGTTACATGTGTTGTATGCTTTGAGAATGAGTCTTTTCTACCATCCCTTTGTCTTGTCTCCCAACTTACCTTGCAGTGTGGGCTCCACTCCTCTCCCTTGTCTCTGACCACTAATATGAATGTGAGATTTGTTTGATTCAAGAAATTCCCAAATCCAAACAGGCCAGGTAGGGCAAAGTAGGGCATGTCTTATTAACTTTCCATGACTGTATTGTTTTATGAAAATTAGGTGCTTATTTAAATGGAAAGGGGTAAATTGACTGAGTGCTCTGACTATAATAGTCATTACACACTATTCATATATTCAATCATGCCTGCATTTTAATTGTTCAATCATTATTTTTGTTTGTTTGTATGCCTGTTTTGCTCCTCCTCTCTCTCTCTCTCTCTCTCTCTCTCTCTCTCTCTCTCTCTCTCTCTCTCTCTCTCTCTCGGCTTCTCATGCAGCCAAACTTGCTATGAACTTGTAACTGGTAGTGATTTCTCCTGTCTCCACTTCTCTGGTGTTGGGATTACAGGCAAAGGCCACCATGACCGATTACATCAATTCTTTTTGTCTACACTGTTTCTATGGTTATAGCAACACTATAACTTGGTTTGGGAGAAGAAGAAAAACAAGGATTGGAAAGTGAAAATTATCCACAAGAAACAGATGCTTTTTGTGTGTCTATGTTGTTGAATTTCTATTTAACAAACAAATTTACTTATAGCTGTCAAACTGATAAGACTATAGTTGCAATAATAAAGACTAGTTTCACTACCTCTGGTGGCTTTTAAGAGGAATCGGCAAAATCTTTTAGAGACCTAGAGTGAACACATTTTATTTTCTTCTTCTAGACAGAATGAGAAAAGAAAATGATAAAAGAAAAGGAAATAAAGAAAACAAATATGAAAATTAAAGACGAACATTAATTTCAGATGTGGTTTATAAGATCGGATTAATCTGATCCCCGAATCCTATCACAACACTGCCTGCTAAAATAAACACAAACCCTACATATCATTTATTGGAATATGCAAACTATTTTTAAACCTTCATGAATGTAAGTAGAGCCCTAAGAATGAGCAAGGACTGGAGGGAAAGTCACACAATGTGTGTTTTGTTCAGATTATTCTTGAGGGCTATATTTCCCACTCCTAATAAAGACAGTGGCATTTCATGTGTTCTTGCTCATTTATCAACTGGTAGGTTCATTGATTCCTTGTGGGAGACATCTATTCTGAAAATTACCATGATAGAGATGCCCTGCTCACAGAGCAGCCATACATGTAGCAGCAACCATTTATCCATGCAGATGCAATGTATTCCTTTCTTCCATCCTTTGGCAGGACATTTTACCAGCATTATCAAATATACTCATGTCCCTGTAATAAAAAGATAATAATTCGATTGCTTTTATTTGGAAAAATGAAATGTAGGGATTATGAAGGTTAAATATAGTGAAATTTTCATTCTCTTTTATTTGAAAAAGAAAAACCCTGCTACACATTAATCTATATTGAAACTCTGAAAACCTGAGTAGTATTTTAAATTAAAAAGAAAAGTATCCTTAATTTACATGCAGTTAAAAAAATCAGTCTTTATGGCTCCTAATTCTAGGAGGCTTGACAAATGTGTAGACTCACATAATCACAAGCACAATCAAGATATAGAATAATTTAATCAGTCCTCACTGCCATTCAAATAATTATCCTTGGTTGCCACTTGACAGTCTAATTGTCTTCTTATATTGACCCGATCTATAGCCATACAGTCTTTTTTTTTTTTTTTTGCCATTTAAACATTTTATTTCATTAGGTATTTACTTCATTTACATTTCAAATGCTATCCTCAAAGTTCCCTATAGCCTCCCCAACCTGCTCCCCTACCCACCCACTCCCATTACTTGGCCCTGGTATTCCCCTGTACTGGGGCATATAAAGTTTGCAAGACCAAGGGACCTCTCTTCCCAGTGATGGCCAACTAGGTCATCTTCTGCTACATATGCAGCTAGAGACATGAGCTCAAGGGGTACTGGTTAGTTCATATTGTTGTTCCACTTATAGGGTTGCAGACCCCTTCAGCATCTTGGGTACTTTCTCTAGCTCCTCTTTTGGGGGCTCTGTGTTCCATCCAATAGATGACTGTGAGAATCCACTTCTGTGTTTGCCAGGCACTGACATAGCCTCACAAGAGACAGCTATATCAGGGTCCTTTCAGCAAAGTCTTGCTGGCATATACAATATTGTCTGTGTTTGGTGGCTTATTGTGGGATGGACCCCTGGGTGGGGCAGTTTCTGGATAGTCCATCCTTTTGTCTCAGCTCCAAACTTTGTCTCTGTAACTCCTTCCATGGGTGTTTTGTTCTCAATTCTAAGAAGGGGCAAAGTGTCCACATTTTGGTCTTCGTTCTTCTTGAGTTTCATGTGTTTTACAAATTGGCCATACTGTCTTTTATATTATTTTATTTTGTTTTCTGTAATGCCAAATACAAAAGGAATCGTACATCTGAGCGCTTTTGAATCTACCTTCTTTTACATGCTGTATTTGAAATACATGGATGTTGTTGGGGTATCAACAGTGTGTACATTTATTATTACTACTATTAGCAATATTGTGTGATAATACAGATCAAGACCAGGGAAGTGTAATTGCCTATTCTGCCCTCAAGGATATTTTCTGCTTCTAATTCTAGTAAATAAAAGTGTATATACACATTTGTCTAAAGTTTCTGTATGGGCCTAGTCACTTCACTATGCCAGTGACTTTGAGTGGGACTCCTGAGCTAACAATAATTGTCCAGTTTCCATGAAGCCACTGGGACATCTTTTAAAATTATTTTATTTATTTTTTTACACCCAATTGCTGCCCCTCTTCCTAGCCCCTCCTTCACAGAGAATCTGCACTCACCCTCCCCCCCCCCACCTCAGAGAGGATAGAAGCCACTCTGTGTATCCTCTACTCCTATCAAGACATCTTAATTTGTGATTTTCTTTCCAACCAGTAATGTGGAGCCCTTCTTGTTCTTTAGTTTTGCTGTAGTTGCCTTAGTGAGGTGTTGTCATTGTTGGCTGTGCTTTGGTTACTCTGTTTGAAGGACAGTAGAGTCCTGCCTTCTTCAAACTGCATTCCTTTCATCATAAGATTTCATCATATGATTTCATCATATGTTTACTTGCCAATGAAGGTTTTTCTTTGGTTGGATTTTTGCTTATATAGTTTGTAAACTTTTATTAAGTTTTTTTTTTTTGTTACATTTTTGAGAGTTCTGCATAAGAATCTAGACACATGTCCTTTGTCAGATATGTAATTTGAAAATACATGTATCTGAGGAATATCATGGGAGTTTCTAATCACTTTCTGATTGGATTTAAGTTCTGTTTCTAAAGATAACCCCCCCCCCCCAAACAGGCACCACCAAAAGCTGTGGCTTGGCTGGGAGAAGCTACTGTATTGTTCTCCTAAATGGACGTTCTCTAAGATGTAATGTGTGTGTGCAGGTGTGTGGTGTGGATGTTTGTGTGTGTGTGTGTGTGTGTGTGTGTGTGTGTGTGTGTTGTGGATATGTGCTAATACACATGTGCATGGGTGAATTCTCAAGAGCAGTAGTTGAGGATATCATCCTTAGTGAGGTAACCCAATCACAAAAGAAGTCACTAGATATGCACTCACTGATAAGCCCAGAAACTTAGAATACCCAAAATATATTTTGCAAAGCACAAGAAAACCAAGAAGGATGACCATCGTATGGCTACTTCATTCCTCCTTAGAATAAGGAACAAAATACCCATGAAAGGATATAGGTACAGAGACAAAATTTAGAGCTAAGATGAAAGGATGGACTATCCAGAGACTGTCNCATCTGGGAATCCATCCCATCATCAGCCACTAAACCCAGATACTAATGCACATGCCAGCAAGATTCTGCTGAAGGGACCCTAATATAGCGGTCTCTTGTGAGGCTATGCCAGTGCCTGGCAAACACAGCCGTGGATGCTCACAGTCAGCTATTGGATGGAACACAGGGCCCCCAATGGAGGAGCTAGAGAAAGTATCCAAGGAGCTGAAGGGAGCTGCAACCCTGTAGGTGCAACAACAATATGAACTAACCAGTACACCCTGAGCTCGAGTCTCTAGCTGCATATGTAGCAGAAGATGGCCTAATCGGCCATCATTGGGAAGAGAGGTCCCTTGGTCTTGCAAACTTTATATGACCCAGCACAGGGGAAGGCCAGGGCCAAGTAGTGGGAGTGGGTGGGTAGGAGAGCAGGGGCGGGGTGGAGGGGTATAGGGAACTTTTGGGATAGCATTTGAAATGTAAATAAAGAAAATAATAATAATAAAAAATGGAAAAAAAGAAAAGAAAAAGTAAAGATTCATGTTAATCCCTTTTCCATAAGTGAATAGACTCTGTCAAGGATTATGAGCTATAATATAATTAAACTTTATTAAGCCATAAAAGTCAAGTGCTTTCTTCTGGTATCATTTCTTTCAGCCTGAATAACTTTCTTTAGCACTCCTTTTATGAAAAATCTGCAGAGCCATTTTTTAAAATTATATTTATCAAAAAGTGTCTTTGTTTCCCCCCTCTCTCCTCAGGCTGTTTTCAAGGTTTTTTTGTTGTTGGTGGTGGTGGTGGTTTTTTGTCTTTAATTTTTATTATTTCAACCATAAAATATTTAGTAAAAATTTTTTTTGAGTTATCTCCCTTGGAGTTTAGCTTGTATCTTGAGGTCATAAGTATATAACTTTACCAACTATTTCTATAGAGGAATATTTCTATAGAGAAACTGTGCACACTCATTCCTCTCATGAGGTAATTGAGTGGCTAAGCCCTGTACCTGTCAGTGAATGGCCTCAGCCATTGCTGACAAATAGTCAAAGGGTTTTAAGATTTGCCACTACTACTGCCAATAATAGCCAATCAGATATGGCAACGCGTTGCAACCAATTACCATTCATCACAGAGGCATCGAAGACCTCTCCCGTAATAAGTCAATGAACCTGCCACTATGTGCCCCAGAGTACGTTCTGAAGGGTGATACTTCAGGTAGGTGCATTCATGTGTATAGTTATCAACACACAAAACTAGGACCTAGCCGGGCGTGGTGGCGCATGCCTTTAATCCCAGCGCTCGGGAGGCAGAGGCAGGCAGATTTCTGAGTTCGAGGCCAGCTTAGTCTACAAAGTGAGTTCCAGGACAGCCAGGGCTATACAGAGAAACCCTGTCTTGACCCCCTCCCCCCCAAAAAAAAAACAAACAAATCAATCAAACAAACAAACAAACAAAAAAACTAGGACCTGTTACCGGTGTTAAAGAATGTTAAAGAATGGCCTAAAGCCGGGCATTGCTGGGGCACGCCCTTAATCCCAGCACTCGGGAGGCAGAGGCAGGCGGATTTTTGAGTTCGAGGCCAGCCTGGTCTACAGAGTGAGTTCCAGGACAGCCAGGGCTACACAGAGAAACCCTGCCTCGAAAAACAAAACACACAAACAAACAAAAAGAATGTTCCATAACGGTGTTTATCACAGCTCAGGGTCCTCTTTAGTCTAGCACAAACAAAATATGAGCTTCGTTTTCAGAGCTTTTGTACCATTGGTTGATTTCCCTGTCTGGGAAGATGTCTGTTAGGCTGAAATGTCTTCTAGCACCCCAGCAGTCAGTGTACAGAAGCAGTTGGGACGTGTGGTCTCTACTGAGCGCAGCATCTGGCATCTCCCAACCGCTTTGCATGGTGCTTGTGGGTTATCCAACTTTACTCCTCCCTCTTCTCTCAAGTTTGATAATTTGTACGTTGACATAATCTACCAAAAACGCTATTAGAAAAACAATGAAGGCTGTTAATAAATAAACTGTAGCCCATCTTTGATAAAAAAAAAAAATCACTTGGCTGGCTAGCCTAAAAGTATTGATTCTTCTCAAACAATTTACAGTTTTAGTGGAATTCTAATGAAAATCCAATTTTGTAATAGACACTACAATTGCAAATTACATTTTGCTTTGGATACAAGGAGGAGAACACATTTTGTTTCCATGTCTTTCCTTTCCTTTTCCTCCCTAAATTCCTTTACAGTATTATAAATACAAGGCAAGCACACTACCACCCAACCCCAGCCCTTGTTTTTGCATTTTAAAATTTGTATGTATTAACTGTACCAAAATGTTGATTTTATTATGACATTTCCAGGCATGTATACAATGCACTTTGACCTCCCTCATCACCTTCTTATCCCTGCCCCCCACGCCCCCACCCCACTGGCCTGTGGTCTCCTTCTTTCTAAATATCTGGCAGTCTCCTTTTGCGGCCTTTAAAAGCACAGCTCTTGACAAGCGACCCATCATCCTGCTGATTACTATTTGTTGCCTTCATTTTTTGGTTTGTTTGTTCACTTTTTCTCCTAATGTTCACTTGAGCATATTATTAGAGAATACTTGTGACCACACTTTATCTTACAAATGAACATTTCATCTTTGAACCTTTGTAAATGTAGTATGGACACTTTGTATTATGTTTTAATACACTCTAAACCCACCTTTAATTCTACAGAACCTTTCCTTTGTAGCCCAGGGAATATAGAATAGTCCTAGTCAACCTTCATTCTCTTTTCTTTTAAATTTTACTAATTATAATTATTATCATCTTTATTATGTTGTGTATGTGTATCTATAGAGGCACACAGTCCCGTTCAGAGCCCATGCTCAAGTGTGTGTGCACAGCTGCTGCAGCATGTGCCTGGAGGGCAGAGGAAATCTTTATGCGATTGATCCTCCCCTTGTACCTCTATATGAGTTCTGGAGATCAAACTCAGTTTTCCAGGCCTGTGTAGATAGCATTTGACCTGTGGAACCATCTTGCCAGCCCTAGCCTTTCTTAATTTGCAATTTCCAAAATCCCTCTTGCATTTACCAAGCTAATCATTGAGAGAGAATAGTAATCAGAATGATATATAATGACATATCAAATACTCTACAGAACCATTCATTGAATTAGTTGCATTAATGACTATTCAGTTTGAAAATGGTGAAAATAATTGGAGAAAATTATACCATATTAAAATGCTCATTTTTATAAGTGGGTACAATCAATGAAAATATTAGCTCAGTTTTATCTAATAAATCATCGTGCAAAGAATCAAAATTATCCTGTATATGTAGAGATGATTTTCAATTGTGTTTCATTCATTTTGTATTAGAATATCCATAACAATGCAGATCAAAATAACCAGAACATATTCACCACTCAAATACTTGTTTTCAGGCAAATAATAAATTATTTTTCATCTGCAATATAATCCAAACCACAAACATAGGAATAAACCTAATTTAAATGATTCTATATAAAGTTTCCTTTTAAAATGGAAGAGAATTTAGTATTATTTTTTAAAAGCCAAGAATATTAACCCAGACGTCCTGCACCATGTCTATACAAAAATCAGTATAACTCTTTTTTTTTTTCAGTTTTTCATGTGATTTTATTTTCTCTCTTCAACCATAATAATATGATACCTAAAATTTGTCTTAACTGGTAGATATGTAAACACAGGCTTATCTATTCCACATATTGCTTCTTGAAATAGCCCCACCATTGGGTTGGATCCTCTGGTTTTCCAACCCAAGTCACCCCCTTGTCTGGCTTTATCTTCATTACATTGTATGGCCACTTCACTGGATCTCATCCCAGACTTTAACTTTTCCATGGCTTCCATGATTTTCCCATGTTTTTCACATAGAGTGTGTCTGACTTTTACTGCATTGCCACCACCGTTGGAGGCTGCACCTCCTTTCTCTCCTTTTCCTGAACTACATTTTCCCTTTGGTGGCATCTCTTAAGCTCCCAGTTGAACTCTGCAGTGTACTCTTTATTCTGTTTGTTATTAAGGCATTGTCAGATCAGAAATGACCTATCTATTAATAGGGAATGGGCACTATGCATACATGGTAATTAGAAGAGGAAAATATAGCATATTCACATGAAGTGAAAATATGGGGAAGTTATACAGAATTAATGAACTGTGTATATCAAAGAAAATTTATACCAAAAATATTTTTTGAAATACTCAATAAAATCCTTGCAAACCGAATCCAAGAACACATCAAAATGATCATCCATCATGACCAAGTAGGCTTCATCCCAGGGATGCAGGGATGGTTTAATATAAGGAAATC
>NC_034591.1:25646633-25664304 GCF_900095145.1 Mus pahari
TGTAGCTGCATATGTAGCAGAAGATGGCCTAATCAGCCATCATTGGGAAGAGAGGCCCCTTGGTCTTGCAAACTTTATATGACCCAGCACAGGGGAATGTCAGGGTCAAGTAGTGGGAGTGGGTGATTAGGGGAGCAGGGGCAGGGCGGGGGGTAAAGGGAACCTTCGGGATAGCAAAAAATTATTTTTTGAGGTAAATCTTTTATTAGTCCTCATTTACCCTTTTTCCTAAAAATCATATTTAACCAATGTTATTTCATTCTTCAGAAAGTTCTGTATGTTTAAAAGTAGTCCATAACACTGGGAATAAAGCTTGGTGGTAGAGGGCTTGCCTACCACACAGAAGTTGCCAGGTTCAAGTTTCCACGTGCAGCCAAGGGAAACCAAATCCATATGCATGATTATAAATTATATTGTACATAGTTAGAACATACTGCATCCTCTAATCCTCACCATTCAATTTCCATAAAGTGCATTTCTCCATTAAACATAGGAGTCTACTTCACTTTTTCCCAGTGTCTAAAAAAATATTTTACACAAGCATGTGACCACTACACATTGGGAAGTGTCCTTCAGAAAAGACTTCCAAAGACGTAACACAATTAAAGTGGCTTAAGAGTCAGAAAGTAATGGGGGAAATGTTCGACATTCAAATAAAATTTTAATTTTTATTTCAGTGTCCTAAATTTAAATGAATTACTAAAGAGAAAAATATTGTATTGTGATACATATCTATTCTTCAGTTACATAACCGTGGATATACACATGATTTAAGACAATAATGGCCTAGTTCTGTATTAGCATTGCATGTTCCTATTTGTCTGGCAAAGGTATCTATTTATTTAACATATTCAGAGACTTAGGTTGATAGTCCAGCTACTCTCTCAAATACTAGGGGGTAGGTTTTGCACTAGGGATTAGTGTTTGACCTGTAAGGTAGATGTAAAAATTTCAGTCCCAGCTAAAATGCTGGGAGGAGTCACATAGCACCATTCACCACTAAGTGGGTTGGGAACTGGAACCTGCTATAGACCCAGCACACAAAGGGTGGGGAGCTTGAGGAACAAAAGTAAATGCATTACACACAGGAATAAGGTTATGTGTTAGTCCTGCAGTGGTCATTTAGACATGGACTACAACACTGGCACAATCCCTTACTCAAAACCAAACAGTGGGTGCAACATGTAGCTTAATATAATAATTTGGTCTGTTAAGAAAAACTAAATACGATACCTAATCCTGGCTGTCAAATTAACTGATAGGATATCAAGTAAGATGCAAGCCTTTATGCATTTTGTTGAGGATTCCTTAAAGTTGGAAGTTGAACACCAAGAGGGGAAACTTTTGCATTTTGCCTGCTCGCCTTCCCTCCAGTTGACAAGTTCATCTACCTTGTTTGTTTGCTTTTTCTTCACTGTTATTAGAACCATGCCCCTTCATGTGGCATGGGTGGTAATTTCATGTGCAGAGCTCAGGAGTCTCACTAATAAAGGGGAAAACATTCAGACTCTGCAGAGACCAATACAACTGCTGTTTGTGGCAAAGTACTGTAGAGGAAAAGGTGCAAAAACAGAGAGGTCAGGAAGAATAGGAGAAGGTGGAGGGGAGGAGGAGGAGAGAAGGGGCCAGTCCTTCGCATTCATTCCCCCCCTCCCTTTTTCTTGTTCTCCATTTCATCTTTCACTTTTCTTTCTCAAGATTACTGGGGTGTGGTTGCTTACATGCTCTCTTCTCAAACATAGAAAAGAGGGTACATGGGTAAGCACCCTCTTAGAGGCAAAGAGGAAGGGAGATGGGAGAGGAGGTTTGCAGAGAGGAGACCAGGAAGGCAGACAGCATTTGAAATGTAAATTAATAAAATAACCAAAAAAAAAAGAAAGTGTGAAAGAAAGGAATGTAGGAAGGAATGTAGGAAGGAATGTAGGAAGGAAGGAAGGAAGGAAGGAAGGAAGGAAGGAAGGAAGGAAGGAAGGAAGGAAGGAAGAAAGGAAGGAAGGAGAGAATAGAACGATGGGTTAAAAGGGGGAAAATGTCTACAAATGGCGCATGAAAATTTGTTGTCCCTTTTTTTGTCTTCCAGAAGTTACAATTCATAAAATATTGAGTGGGACACTCAGAGAGACCTTGCTTTAAAAGTGAGAAACCCTAGAGGGGCTCAGATTCTTCCTAACAAAATGTAAGCATTTGCTACTGAAAATTTTCAGATAACTATATTCCAGACCAAAGGACAATTACGGAATAGAAATATACTCAGCAAGGTATAAATATTTAAGTTGTATTAATATCTATATTAGTCAACTTCATGCTACTACAATAAATTTCCTGGGTAAAGTGACTTGTAAAAAGAAATTTTTTTATTTAACTGTTTGGGATTTCACACCCAGGACTTGTCAGCCCATTGATTCAACCTCTGATGTGTGTGGTCTACGGTGCTGATGCCAGTCAAAGCAAGTGGTTGCATTACAAACCAGGAGGTAGAGAGGCGAACATGACAGTCGGGATCTCTTTGTCTATTTGAGGACAAATTCCCCAAAGCCTAAGGGCTTCCTATAAAAGTCTAGCTTCTTAAGTTACTGCTTCTTCTAGCCCTACTCGGGGTGCAGCATTGACATATGGACCGCTAAGGATTGTTCTTTCCATCCATATTCCTACTAAAACATTGCCAGGAATACCAATGAGCAGGAAGACACAATCTATAATGAGAGAGAAAAGCCATTAACTGCAAGCAAACAAGAATTGACATGGGGTCAGATAAAGCACACAAAGATATTAACACAACTACTTTAACTATGTCCCAGATGTCTAAAAAAAACTGCATAAAACACAGGGTGTGTTACACAGTCACAGGGACTACAGATACTCAGTATTCCAAGATAAAAACTTAAATGTTCAAGGTAAAAGATGTCCATGTTGAATTTGATGTGGGAAAAGAAAGCTTGGTAAATTTAAAGAACCAGTGGAAAGAATTATCTGAAAATGAAACATACAGAAGGAATATTGAAAATGTCTGAATGTTCAACTGTAAATGGCTTTAATGCATATACGCCTAGAATATCAAAAGTCAACCTGAAAGAAGGGAGTAGAGAAATCATGATTTGAGAAAGGAATGGTCATTTGCCAGTCTATCTGGTTAACATTATAACTCAGTTGAGCCAATGGGTTCAAGAGATTTCCCAGGCATATCATGAGACATCTGTAACTATGAAGGTCTGAATTCCGAATAACATCTTTAAAGTAATGAAATAAAATTTGCCCTCCCCAAACTCTAGACTCAACAAACAACTTTCAAAGAGAACAATAAAATGAAGACATATTTAGATTCATCCGTAAGCAGCAGGCTCACATCATGATTATGTTTAGAGCAAGGTTTTGAGCAGACAGAAAAATAACAGAAAGAAATACGGGTCCTTAAAAAGGTCTGAAATTGTAGTGAATGACAAGTGCCTAAGGAAGGTTATATTTTCTTATATTTTAATGTGCATCTAGGTTGGTGACATTTATACAAGAGTAAAACAGTGTATGGGTTTGTAACGGGTAGCAGGAAAGAAGAAAGCAGACTTGACTGCAAAACTCACATGAATAGTAGTGCAACCAGAACAGTTGAGACATTCAACATGACAACATCTAGCAGTTGACTTAAAGGAGTTGGGCAATGGGGCCTTTACAAAACAGGCAGACTAAGTTCCTTCATTCATTTGCATAGTGTCAAAGTGAAGAAATTGTAAATGAGATTCTATACTGACTCTTAGGACATTTCTTACAAGGAAGAAATTGGGAGAAGCCTGATCAAGAACATAGGCAAATGTTGGGTATGTATGGGATGCTAACCTAAGTACATGCCTAGATTCTCTATCAACTCTGTGAGCAGCCTTCTCAGGACAAACAGGTTATGAAACAGCGAGTTTAACGTGCATGTACCTGTCATCCTCTAACTCAGAAGATGCTGTAATTAGGTAGGCATAGTGATGCAATTCCATTTTTTCCTCCAGAGGGCAAGCTATAGGGTGGCTTGTTAGTTGTGACTTTTTTCACCTTTCAACCCTCTATTTTTGATACATCAATAATTCTCTTTACCATGGGGATTTATTCTTAGGATACAGAGACTGTTCTTGTTTTGGCAAATTAAACCCTGACAGATAAAATATACTATAAGGATGGTAAGTGTGAAGTGTTGTAATTAGAAGTGTGTATGCTGAGAAAGACACAGTGTAACAGTATATATGAATAAACCATTTTCATTACAAGTAAATTTGAGATGAATAGTGTAAAGTATTCATTAGAAATATACTTACCTTTGTCTATTCTTCTAAGCAGAAGCACCTGGTGCAAACCTTTCTAATTTATATACTATTTAAAAGTCACTTGGCATAGGCTAGGAAAATATCAAGTTATGTCATGAACTGAACTATTTGAAAAATTTTTTTTAATTTTGTCTAGAGATTAGGTGAGGTTTGAAATATAGTGGTCCAAATAATGTATAACTTTCTATTTTTAGGATGCTCATATGAAAGGTTGTGAAATTTAGTTTCTTTTAAATATCATATAGGATTAAGAACAGCTAAAATTTTTATTAAACAAACGAAGTGAACCCAAATCCAGTCTAAGGATTTACGAACCATTGGGTGGGACGGGTAGGCCAGTTACCTCTTATCTTTTTCATTAAACAATATTCCTCTGCTAATTCCATTTTTTTATTCTTCCAAAAATTAAGCTTTTTCTTTCTAGTTATTACTCTCTCCTTATCCTGCATCCTAGCTCAAGACAGTAGTTGGAAAATTCCAATAGCCCCTCAGTATTGCCTCTCTGTTTGCTCATATTCTCCCCTATCCACCACTGTCAGAGTATTCAGCCAGCTTCAAGCAGTATTTGCATCTTTGATCTTGCCACATACCCACTGGATACTATCTTGTACGTTTCCACTTCAGAGACATTCTTTGTTCTTGGCAATAATTACAACACTGTCTTTAAAGTTCCTTGGTCCTTGTTTCTGGCCTTATAATCTGGCACTGCCTGCTCCCTCACTATGTGTGTTTAATGTTGGTCTTCCCTTGTTCAAACACTATTTTTTCCCCATAAACTTCTCTGATGAAATTTATCTTTCTGAGATCATAGTCCTCTGCTGTTACTTTTCTCCTGTCTCATTCTTACTGAAACATTCTATCTCAATTTAAATTAGAGTCATTTCAGCAAGAATGATTTGAAAATATTTTATATATTAGTGGGTTTTAAACAGGAATTAGGCACCTGATATATAAAAGGTAGAAATCAGGAGATGGTCAAACATTCACCAATACTAAGATATCTGCCTGAGGTCACGAACTGTCCACCCTATGGTACCAACAATCCTGGGATTGAAAGCTTTGATTATTTCTTAATTATCCCAAAGTTTGTTATTAACATCAAATGAATTCCTCTCTCTCTCTCACCACCCTGTACTTTCCCTTGGAATATCATTTAAACTTTCAGTTATTAATGCAGCTCTGTATTTATTTGTTGATGCTAGTTTCCTCCACTAACATACACATTCCACAAGAACAGGAATCGTTTCTCTGTTTTTCTCAACGCTGTGAAGTCAGTGTAACACAGTATTTGGTGAATAATAAATCATGAATAACAATTGTTTAATGAATCGTTTAAACTTTGTTATTAAACATGGCACTATTTTATATTGGAAATTACACAGAAGTTGTTATTTGACATATTATCACTGGTATCCATGATGAGTATACCGGAGGATTCACATGTAAAGAACCAATTTTGAGTGTGACAGAGGACTCACACAAAAAGAACCAATTTTATGACAATGAATCTTATTTAAACAGAGTTTAAAATCATATATTTGAAAAATTCAAAAGAATGAAAATTCCTATTAAACAACTGAAAATCCTTTGGCTCATGGAAGATAATTATCCTCAATTTTATTTTCAAGAGATGACGAAGTGGCACATACAACAAGGACTTCATGCTCTGCTTGTAAGGAGAGGCATGCTAGAGTTCACCTGCCCCCATCAAATAGTCATTTCTTCCACACTCTCAGAATAAGTGGTTCAGAGGAGAATGAGGTGTTTTCATCACAACATAATTCTATGCCATAGTGATCACTCCCAAAACTTCTTAGAATGCTGTTTATGATGTTGAGAAAAGTCCAGAACTCTTTCCCTTATTTGAGATCTCAAGATAAACTAGAGCTAAACCACCACTTGTTCTTGTGGAATAAGATGTCCAGTGGCCAGCCAGCATCACTGCTCCAGTTGGTAACAATTACTTGGATCAAAATTTCTAAGAGATATGCATTGCATACACATATGTATATAAATAAATGCATGCATATTCTCTCTTTACAACCCTGTGTACTTGATATTCAAAAAATAATTGTGCTGTATTTCCAAAAACCTGAGCATTTGGGGTTCTTGCTCTTCTGTTTCTTGAAAATTATGCTACTTTGAACATCGGTTTTTTAATTTAAACAGATATTTGAACACCTGGCAAAACAATGTGTTCTGTTCCCTCATCTCTCAATTCCCTCACAAAGCATTCACATAATTCATAGCCTTGACATCTTTTGTGTGTATGCATGCTTTTTCTTCAGTTTCCAAGTTGCAGAGAAAGTGCTATTGACGGGATTCCCATACAGGACAAATGAAACTTCTCAGTGCTGAAGCTATCAACTTTCTTCTGTTTCCACCGAGGCCTTATTCCTCTCTACTTAACCTACTGGAGGAATTATTTCTCCTTAAGAAGGCCAAATGCCTGATGTGTTCACAGTCCCCCCTTCCTTCCCATGTTTCACTGCCACAGTGATATGTACAATTTCAAAACTTCCCCTTTTCTCATCTACTTTTTAAATATCCAGAGCACATATTTGCTCTCCCGTTTTCTTTAAATCCAATTGCATACTATATTAGAATTCTATCTCTTAAGTGTGTTTAGAATCTGTTCACATTTTCCAATTACTTGTCATCGCTTAAACATAAATGACCACCCTCTTATCTCTGGATCAATTAATTCTTTTCCTCTGATACAGTCTCCATACCACATTTAGGGCAGGAAACCATATGAGTAGTACCTTGTTAGAGCTGTACTCACTGGAGTTATAGTGACCACCACTCAAATATGAAGTAAACAACACTAGTAGTTCACCATGATACCATCCTCCTGAAACATCACATCCCACTCTCCTACATTTCTAAATATTTATATTGTTCTATAACTTCCTGTATTAGTCCTTATTCTGTACTTCTGCTATACAGAGCTTCTCATACTTTAATTTCCCTAAATTCTCCTTTCTTCTTCTTCTTCTTCTTCTTCTTCTTCTTCTTCTTCTTCTTCTTCTTCTTCTTCTTCTTCTTCTTCTTCTTCATTTTTCAAGACAGGGTTTCTCTGTATAGCTCTCTTTACTTCTATTTACAACCCTTTTTAAAAAACAGTTGCTTCTTCCCAGGTGTCTTCCAACCCTTTGTGCAAAGCCTACATAAATTTTGTTTAGTCTTTGTCTTTGCCTAAAGATCATTTCCCTGTGGAGGTAATTTATTTTCTGATATCCAATCCCTGATCTAATTTGTTCATCACAAATCCCACAGATGCTATTTTTTTCTTGTAACCATTGTTGTGAATGTAAGATTCACAGAGGCCATAACTCTGGCATCTACCTCATCCATCTATATCTCCCTAGTGACAAGAACAATAGATATGCAGTGAATATGTGTTTAATGAGCCAAGTACTAGGCTGTCAGTAAAAACACCAACTAAATTAATTATATAAGGAGTTCACTTTCTACCATGAAGAGAATGTACTGGCAGGTTACGGAATTCAAAGCAATCACTTATTTGAAAAGCTGTGTTTTATGTCATGCTTTATTTGAAAATAGAGTTGTCCAAATATGATTGTTAGCATAACAGTGTCTGGTTTGAGAAAATGTGATTAGAGGAATTTATTGTTTCTCCTAGGCCTTAAGTAACACTGCAATGTAAAAAGGACATGTATATGCAGATCTCCATAATACATTTCCAATGAATCCACCAACTATTCTTAGAGTTATGCCTTTGTTTTAAAGAATGCATGTGTTTAAAAATCTCTTTTAGGTTCTATAAGTACAATTTAAAATTCTTATAATAGAAGTTATAAACCAAAAGAATACAATGTTTATCCTCTTGATGCTTTACATTTCCTGATAGATACAGGAAGTAGACATACAAGTGCATGTCCTGCTTCATACAGAAAGTTTCCGTCTCACTAAAGGAAGGGGAGCTGTCCTTCATGGGGAGTGTCATGCTCCTCTCAGTAGGGCTGATATTAGCTTCCTATTCCAAACTTGCTGCCCTCCTTCTCCTCCTTTCCACTCTAGTTCCTAAATTCCAAACTTTGTCTGTCTATCTGTCTGTCTGTCTGTCTGTGTCTCTTACACACACACACACACACACACACACACACACACACACACACACACACAGATTCTTTTAACTCCAAATTAATCAGTGTTTTCTTTCTTAAATGATTTAAATATTTTAATACTTGTGAAGGAAAAAATCTATCCATCTACTATCTGTCTATCAATCATCTATCTATCATCTGTCTGTCTGTCTGTCTATCTATCCCTCTATCTATCCCTCTATCCCTCTATCTATCTATCTATCTATCTATCTATCTATCTATCTATCTATCTATCTATCTATCTATCTATCTTGTTTGTGTTTTATTGTACATATTGTTCTTACTGCTATTTGTGAGACATTATCTGTGCGAAAGAAGATGAGAAAATATATGGTCAGTATACACCCCTTGAGACCTAAAATAGAATTTGAGAAGTCCATGGTAAGACAATATTTCTGATAGACATTGGAGTGAAGGTGTTATGGGTTTTGTTGTTGTTGTTTAACACCGAAGGTGATATTATCCAGCTCCAACTCTGCAGATTTCATAAATTAAGTTTTCTCCATACCATCCATTGGTCTTAGGTTATGAAGAATGGAAACAATTTTTAACAACACAAAGAAAAGTTTCTAGACCCTAGGTTTTTAAGAGCCAGTCTCCTACATATCATTTCTTCCATTCTTTGGGAGAAAAAGATCTGAAGAGGGCAAGTGAAAGACACTTGGAGACTGGAAAGCACCATGATTACACCAAGGCTTGGCAGGTAAAGAAGCTCATGGGTACCCTTGAAGCACTGCTTCCTGTGCTGACTGTGTAAAGCAGAATGAACCTACTAACAACTGGAACTGAATTAGCAACAATGTATCAGTGACCCTTTAAACCTCATAGCTGTGTTAATTTTATGTATCCAACTACACTCAGAGGAAAGTTCTGTTATTATCCACATTTAAAACCGTGAAAATGGAGCACACAAGGATTAAGCAATTCTCCAAGGGGACATAGTCACTGGATACTAGGGCTCTATCTAGTAGGGGTCACTGGGATGGGGGAACTACATGACACCTTTTGTATTTTTTTCATCTTGTGTGCAAATATATGTTGTTTGCATATATGAGTATGCATGTTTGTATGTGTGGAGGTGCATATGTCTATGAATGTATGTGCATATGTGTGCAAGTGCAGTGGAGGCCTGGGGTAGATGCTAAGCATTGTCTCCCCTCAGTACTTTTCTGATGTATTCTTTGACCTGCTCTGCCATGGTTCAAACCAGCACTGATTCCTGGGATAACAAATAATAACATCAGTGAGTGAGCATCCCTAGAAGTCATACTTGCTTTGTCATGGAACCAGAGCAAAGCTCACCCAAGAGCTCCCCTCTCACCACCCAGCGCTTGACCTCACACCACACATCGAGCCTGGGAGTCAGGAAGGAAAAGTGGCTATGCTAGTTAAACCCTGTAATTTTTACTACTCATAGAAGATATTTTTAAATAACTGTTTATTTGAGAAGAAACAAGTTCTGTTGCCAGCGGTTTTGGCTATTTTTGTTGTTTGGAAATGGTGGATCCTCACTTTTGATAGCATTAAAGGAATAGGGTAGGTTTCTGTATTTCTGCGTTGTGATGAAAATATTCTATATGTACTTCTGTTTCTGACCCTGCACAGCTGCTGTGCACTCTTTCCTCTTTCACGTGTCAAAGTCTCATTCTTCCCTCTGAAACATTCTGACACCCATGTCACCTCATTTGTAAGAACATGTATAGAAGGTTAGGATAGGTTAGTAACTCAAAACACCCAACTCACACAAGTGCACCCATCGACCTGGTTCTTCTTCCAGCAGACTTTAAACATTTGCTTGGTTTTGATTTTAATACTTTTGTGGAAAATCAATTAGAATGTTTGGGCACGATAATTCTTTCATTTATCAAAAAAAGATAGTTTACATGTTAGCCTCTGTATAATTTCTAGAAGAGATTCTCATAACGAAGACAGCAATAGACATGACACTATGAAAAAGGGAAATCACAGGAGCCTGGAGCCTAGAAAAGGGATAAGAGGCAACTTTGGAATGCTGAGAGTAGAAGAAATCTTCTTTCCTTGGGAAAATGTTTTCCATACAAAATAAAACTCATAACACTAGCTCAAGCTCCTTCTACACTCCTTAGTTAACTAATTAATGTAGTCTAATTTGATCAAGAGCCATCTGAGGAAAAGTTCTGTCTCCTATCTTTTCGTTTTACAGTGGTAACATTCAGAATTTTTTTTTTACATAAATAAAGGCTTTAGAAACTAATGGTAAGAACAGGGCTTTTTTGTTTGTTTGTTTTAAGTATTCTGATTAATCATGTCTCAAACTGCAGACATTCCTATCCATCTTTACAGCTGTAACAATCCCCTTTCTAGGTTGAAATGTTCTTCATACTGTTCTTCATACTGTTCATGCCTGGTGCTCATACCTCTTGTATGGTAGTCAAAGAAAGGAAGCAAAAAGAAACAAATAACAAAATGGAAAAGGAGACAAAAAAAAATAGAAAAGAAAAAGAAAAGGTCTAAGCCAAATGCATGATGTCTGCTTTACAAGTTTTCATGCTTAGACTATAAGAACTTATGACTGGGATGATAATGGTTTAGAGTATTTTCCTTGCAAGCAAAAGGATCTGAGTTTGGTCCCAGGGGATCGTATAAAATGTGGGGTATGGTGGCATGCACATATAATCCAGGAAGCAAAGACAGGAAGATTTCTGGGACTCAGTCACCAGCCAGCCATTTTATTTGGTGAGGTCTAGGACACTGAGAGATCCTGTTCAAAACAATAAGGTGAATGGCACACGAGGAATAAAATCTTGGATACAGACATACAATACATGTATTTGATGTATGTACAAACACATGATGCACACACATACATATGATGCACACAGCTATAAACCTATGTGGACCAGCATGCACATACAACAATCACACACATGTACACACACACACACACACACACACACTTAACTTAAAACAACATGCATTTGGATATCAATGCTGTTTCCTTTCAAATGAGGCTCATCTGAGAAAACTACTCACTCTGAGGATGAATTCACCACCAAAGCATCTGAATGTGTGCTGAAAGTCCACCACCAAGTGCATTCAGTGGGATCAGTGTTCTGCCTAACTTTCAGCTTGGGGAAGCAATAGAACTTACCTATGCCCTCCAGAATCAAACAGCATTGATGGCAAGTAGGCATGTTTCTAAAATTTGTTAACAATCATTAGAGAATATTTTAGTCACCCACCTTGACTAAAATTCTTGAATGGGAATCACATGTAGAAATGTGAGGGTAAACAAATGAACAAACAAAACCAAAAAACTAATAACTCAAGAAGTTGCCCCTCCCCCATCACCTACCATACCTAACACCATCATTGATACCTCTCTTTTCAAGGGGATAATCTTTGTCATTCCTACAGCAAAATATTACAATCTTCATGTAAGCAAATATGTATCACTTAGTTTGGCAGTAATGGCAGATCTGACCCTTTCTCTTCAACTGTTTCCAACAGTAGCTACATCTTCATATACAACCATCAATAAAATCTAGTTATTTTACAACAACATATTTTCTGCTTTGCTTTCATTTTGGTTCTGATAATGGCTACTTTTTTTCTTTTTGGGGGGGTTATTATTATTATTTTCTTTATTTACATTTCAAATGCTATCCTGAAAGTTCCCTATACCACCCCCCCGCCCCTGCTCCCCTACCCATCCACTCCCACTTCTTGGCCCAGGCCTTCCCTTGTGCTGGGTCATATAAAGTTTGCAAGACCAAGGGGTCTCTCTTCCCAGTGATGGCTTTTTTTCTTAATAATTTAAAAAATTTAAAATTATAATTATATCATGTCCCTCTTCCTTTTCCTCTTTCCAACCTTTTCTATGCATGCTTTTACTTCATGACTTCTTTTCCTTTGATTATTTTTACACACACACACACACACACACACACACACACACACACTTGAGTCTGTTTACTGTTGCTTGTATATACATGATGTCAAGGAGGACCACTTTTATTGAATAGCCAATGATGGGAATCATCCTTGGGGAAGAATAATTTTCTTTCAGAGAGTTACTTGGACTTGGGGCCCCTTCAGATTTCCCCCTTATACATTAGCATATCTATTAGTATTGTCAGTGTTAAGGTCTCATTTAGGCAGCCATACTGTTGTGGTATCCTTGTCTAGCATTCATGTCTAGTAGGATACAGTCTCAAAGCAGACTTCTTGTCCTTTTACTCCATGACAGTCCCTTTCCTTCTCTTCTGTAATGTTCCATCAACCTTAAGTGCGTGATTGTTTTTTGTAGATGTATTCATGGGAGCTAGATACCTTGTTCTCCATATTTTTGACTAGGTTTATTTTTTTCTGTCTGCTGCAAAGAGAAACTTCTTTGGTGAATCATAGGAGCTATGATTACCTGTGGGTATAATGCTAAGTATTTAGAATGCAGTTTGGAATCATAACGGCCATTTTAATGAGTATGAAGTAAATCTTTGTTGGAATTGAATTTCCCTGACAATTGATGATGCTTCTTGGCCATTTCCATGTATTTTTGGAGAAGTGCTTTGCCCATTGTTTAGTTGAAATAGTTGGGTTTTCCATTGTTAAATGGTAGACATTCTTTATATTCTGATTGATAACATTTTGTCAGATATGTGGCTTGTAAATATATTCCTCCTTCTCATATTGAGATGCTCCAGAGATGTGTTTTCCTTTATTGTGCAAAAAATGGTTAAGTTTGATGTAGTCCTATTTTTCTGGGTATGTTTTGTATATTTTCATTTTAGTTAAAAAATATTTTTTAAAGGTGTATTTAAAATTTTTAAAATTTATGTATATGTGTGCATCTGCCAGTGTGTACTGGTGCCTGAGGAGGTCAGAGGACAATGTCAGATCCCCTGGAGATGGAATTACAGGTTTTGAGGTACAACATGGATTTTCAGAGTCAAACCCAGGTTCCTAAGCACTCTTAATCACAGCCCAAGTTCAGAGTGGTTAACCCTGAAACTACATGCACATATGAGCAACCAAAAAGGCCTTAGCAGTTTGTATTTGTACAGACTTGTGCATACACATATATGCACGTAACAGCATTATCAGAGAAAAAGATGCTATCAACGAAAAGTGGAGCACATAGAGCAAATGGAAAAAGGGGCGTTGGGAGGGATTGGAGGGAGGAAAGGGAGCAGGAAGTGTTGTCATTTTATTTCTACTAAAAATAAAAACATTTCAAATTTTGTTTGAGACATTTTCTTTTACCTCTTGGTTGTATAGAAAAAAAAATTGACACTCCTAGTGGGTGAGGTACTCTTATTAATGTCTAGTTTAGTTTCATTGTGCCATTTCTGTGTATTGACTCTACTCATTTCTGAGTGGATTGAAGCCTGCCTGTAATAATGACGATGGTAGCCCTGTATGCCCCTCTCAGAAACTCTATTAGTGTTTCTCACATTCCTGATTCTCTATCCTTAGATAAAGATGGTAACAGTTGTCATCTCTTCCATTAACAATGACCCACTTGTCGATATCAAGAGATTATACCTTAACTCATGATCAATATTCTTTTTTAAATCTACCTTGCATCAAGAAAATAAGTTTCTGTGGAGCATCAGCATGGTATATCCTTCACTCTGTATTTACCGTAATGATATACAAATCTTATCTAAGAGATTTCCAGCGGGAAATACAGAGGGTTTTGTTGTCCAATAGGTTTTATTTTTATTGGTTCATAATAATGACATGTTTGTGGGATAGTTTGTGATATTATGATAAATATATATACTGAGTTGAAGGAAGATGAATATGCATATATTCTAACATTAATTCATTTTTATGGAGAGAACATTCAATATTGTTTTGCGTCTATCTCTTTTGAAATATAAACGTCATTGTTGCCAATAATCTTCACCCTACTGAGAAAGTGAGTGGCAGAGCTTGTGTTTTCTACCTGAACATTTACCAACCTCTCTCCATTCCTCTCTTACCTCAAACCTCCTGAGCCTTTAGTAAATGCTACTGTACTTTCTACTTACATGGAATAGTGAATTAACTCTAGTCTGAGAAAAAGTGTTTAAGGATGAAGTGTGTTCTTTCTCCTCTCCCCTTCTTTCCTATGAGGATGGTATTCCTTCCCTTTGGAGGAAATACCTTCAAAGCAGAGAACAACCTTAGTTTAGCACCTGTTTATGGTGTCTTGGACATCCTTGCATTTGTACCTGTGAGAAAATTATGTTCTTTATGTATTCCATAACTCTGGGCATTATGTAATAGCAATCAAAGGACTAGGAAAAGCATCGTATACAAATATTTGCTAAAATAAAAAATGGTTGACATTGTATGTATTTCATAGGAAGAGATGTAAATGAGGGGAAGTAAATTAGCTGGGACTCTATTAGAGTTGTTCAGTTGTATTGTACACATCTGGAACCCTTCACTCGGTAGGACTGAGAGTTTAACATCATTGTCCTGTGGCTTTATAGCATGGAACACACAAATCACACCTTAACAGCAAACAACCACGTTATAATTGCTAATGATCAAAACAGATTTTCAATGCAGACCATAAATGTTCATGGTATTTGAATTTCCCATGGGATAAATAATGTGTAATCACCATTTTACCACCTGCTTCTGGAGAACATTTTATCACAAAATACCTCTCCTCATTGATTTATACATTTCTGGATCTTCCTTGAGCTCCAATGATGGTACTGGTTGTTACAAGAGAATGTGAATGAGTTACAAGCCTAAAATATTTACTAGCTATCCTTTTACAGAAAATGTGCTGTCTAGCCTGAGTTACAGAATTTTATATATTGTATTTTATTATACTCCCAACTAATCCTGAAATGAAATAAATTATACAAACATTATAAGAACATGTAAACTCAGCTCATTGAAATACAAGTTTCAAGGCATATAAAGATTTTTAATAAAAACACAATAGATTTGCCATGCATTAAGTCTAAGACTACTTATAATATTATTTTCTATATGATAATATTTTATAGCTCAGAAGTAGACAATATACCAAAATTTTCAAGATATAAATTATCATGTCATCATAGACATGTTATTTATTGTTAGCATAAATTATTGAACTTATGTGATCCCATAAATGTAAGATCATAAAACGTTAGTTACATGATAGATTTCTTGTTCTGGCTGGGGACATACCATACTTTTCTTTAAGAAGTGTCTCTTTGCAATTCCATGTGACTTTTGGGGAAGTAAATCACATCACTCACAAAAGTATACTTGTAACCAAAATTAATTTGGATATTGGCATATAGTCAATTAGAACTACAAATTTTAAGAACTTCACCAATTTTGGGCCAGCAGTAAAAACAACACTGTGCAAGTGAAGTAAAGGTTATTAAGTAAACAAGAGCTTAATGAAATCATGTAAATGTATGGATCCAACCATTCTGAGTTGCCTGTTGTAGAAGTCAGAAAATTCCATCCTTTAAATAATTCCAGTTGGCTAGGCTTCAGTCTTTTGCATTTGAAAGACACTTGATTAGTTCAATTCCAATTGTCTGAGTTCAAAACAAATTTATACATTGTGCTTTTAATGCTTTTCTTCCTATGCAGTACTTTATAGAAGAGCTAGACCTATAACTTATTTTTTTCTGTCTAGTGGTAGGCAATAACCTTACATTAGCACCAAGAAGAGTAGTTAAAGTACATGATTTGCATGAAGAAGTTCATCTATGGTCTTGTTATTTGGAACCCTAAATTAAAAAATTAGATAAATGATTTTTAAATGTGCACATGAAAAGGGTTCTAATGGCTTAGCCTGAAAATGGGAACTGACCCAGAACATGAGGAACATGACAAAAGCCTGTTGGTACCCAAAATAGATCATTGAATCCCATAGGTAAAATATTGATGACCATATTTGAATTTGAAATTATGACTATAGTCAAAGAGATGATGACTCTGCATGCTGACCCATCTCACTGATTCTGACATGACATCATGAATAAGTGTGCGAACTAGTCTTAGTTCTAGACTTTGTTAACAGCTCTTACTTTCTTTATTTTATAATGCCAAAATAGAGGAGTCAAGACAAGGAAATTTATGAGGAACAGAAATTTGGCTTATATCAAAAAGTGGGAAATTCAAGACTAAAAGACTAACTTCTGATAAACTTTTTATAATTGTATTAGTGCATACCAGAAGAGCAAAAGAGATCAAAGCAAAGTTAAAATAGAGAGAACAGGGTTCAAACTCATCACTGTATAAGAAATCTGTTCCCAACAATATGAACTAACCAGTATCCCCAGAATTCCCTGGGACTAAACCACCAACCAAAGAAAACACATGGTGGGACTCATGACTCTAGCTGTATATGTAGCAGAGGATGGCCTTGTCATCAATGGGAGGAGAGGCCCTTGGTCCTGTGAAGGTTCTATGCCCCAGTATAGGGGAATGCCAGGGCCAGGAAGCAGGAGTGGGTAGGTTGGGGAGCAGGAAGAGGGGGAAGGGATAGGTGATTTTCTGAGGGGAAACTAGGAAAGGGGATAACATTTAAAATGTAAATAAAGAAAATATCTAATAAAGAATTTAAAAAAAAAGAAATCTGTTCCCATAATGATAGTGTTAATTCATTCATGAAGGCCAAAATCCTCATTGCTTAACCAGTTCTCAAAGGTTCTGCCACTTAATGCTTTGGGATTACAGACTAAGCATCAGCCAATCTAAGAGCAGCTGTCATTTAGTTTTAGAGACAAGATGCTTACATATAATAATGAAATTAACCAGTCAAAAATGACACGTTGTCTATGAGATATGATTTCAGTTGCATTTGGGGAATTTTCTATTCAAAAATTATCATAAACTAACTATACCCATATTTACCTTAATAGTTTTGTTTCTAGACATCAGAGTTCAGAGCTAATGTTTTAGGAGATGGCATTTGCTGACTTAATCATTAAGATGCAAAGAATACAAAATTTTCCCCTTAATAGAATTCCAAGTGACAAGGAAGGGGCAGAATGGGATGACGCTGAGAACATCTAATTAGCTTCAATCACAATGTTGACCAAAGTAGACCCACTGATCAAGAACAATGCAATGTCAAACACTGGAAAACCAGGAGGCACAGCTCCAGGAGGCTTTTGTATTTGAAAACAATGCAAAAAACCATACAAACCCACTGTCTTAGTCAGGGTTTCTATTCCTGCACAAACATCATGACCAAGAAGCAAGTTGGGGAGGAAAGGGTTTATTCGGCTTACATTTCCATACTGCTGT
>NC_034591.1:25665879-25690763 GCF_900095145.1 Mus pahari
AAGAACCCAGATGTCCCTCAACAGAGGAATGGATACAGAAAATGTGGTACATTTACACAATGGAGTACTACTCAGCTATTAAAAACAATGAATTTATGGAATTCTTGGGCAAATGGATGTATCTGGAGGAGATCATCCTTAGTGAGGCAATCTAATCACAAAAGAAGTCACTAGATATGCACTCACTGATACGTGGATATTAGTCCAGAAACTTAGAAGTTTTTTATTAGCAGTAATTCTAAATTTTACCAAGTTGACAGTCAATATTAACCATGCAATTTCCACCTCTCATCTGTCATCTGACACTCAAACACAGCTCTGTTAAGTCACAATTTTCCACATTTTGTCTTTATTGACCCATGACCAATGGATAATGCAAAAGACATTCAGCCCAACTTCCAAACTCCCCGATTTTTAGCTGTTCTGATACAGTCTAAAAGTCCAAAGTGCAAGTCTTACGGACACGATCTCTTGACTGTGAGCTCCTGCCAAAAAAAAAAAAAAAAAACCAACAAAACAACAACAACAACAACAAAAAAAACCAAATTACATATTCAGACTTTCAACATGAAAGTTTAGAGAGTAAACATTACCAGTCCGAAGGGGACAGATGGAGGTACAACAAGTAAAGATCAGAGGAAATTAGGTCCAAACTCTGCAGAGAATCATCAAATAGTGAAGATCCACGCCCATCTCCTGGGGAGGATGATGGAATTGTCTGAGTACCAAAGAGTTTGGAAAACCCTACCCAACCAGTACTGTAATGACTCAAAGAGCATCTTCCTTGGGTTCACTTCACCTCGTGCCAGATGGTCTTCTCAGTGGATGTAACATGGTGCTAGAATCTACAAAACCCTGGGATATTCATTGTAACTTAACTCTTAACTTTCCTTCTTCATTCAATGACCTGTAATGGCCATTCCAGGGATTCAAACTGTGCAACACATTGCCCAGCCTCATCTGATCTTTGGAACCATGACCCACTCAGTCTTGGATCTTTCATGACAGCATACCAATGCCAGATTGATGCTGTTGCCAAGTTCTTTTGCCAGTATGGTTTGGAGCCTGCCCCTCAATGTCTCTTGAAGCATAACATCAGCTTCTGCATGCTGAATCTGGGAAAACAGAACCGTAGGGAGTTTACTATAGCAGGTATCCCCCTGCATTCTCAGTTTGGGCTTTCTCCTTTCCAATGAGTTCATACTCTCAGACCACTTTCCTATTGCTCAATGCAGAATGCCAGGTTTCCTTTAAACCTCTTTAATGATTACAGCTGCCTGTGAATCTTTCCACCGACTAAATATGTACCCACCTCCTTGCAATATGCATACTTTTTATAAGTATTTTTATATAATTCAGCCCTATCTTTCGTTCTCTCAGTGTACATTTGAATGCACACACTAAGCATAACCATGGGGTAGTCTTAATGCCATGTGTCTTGATCATTTCTGTAACAAACAGATTGATTACTTTTTAATTCAGTTTCATTCAAGTCCTTAGGTCACTGAAATTATGTATCAGGATTTTTTTTTTGACAGAATATGCCTTGAACTCTTTCTTGTCCAGGTCTTCCAAGAGTTCTTGCCTGAGATCCTATGAGCCACAAGGCCATCATCTGCATATGTGTCAGCATTCTGCTCTGCTGAGATGCCACTGGAATAGCACAATCAGCTCTACTTATTCCTTGTATAATGTTCTAAGGACTTTCTTACTCAAATTTTAAAGTCTTTTGTATTCTCCACTCAAAATTAATTCTAATGACTATGAAACACATACTCAGGTTTAAGAAAACCATTGCCCCACTGCCTGATAGGAAATTTCTGTATTACTTATTTTTCTTGTCATTATGACTAATAAAGGTATGCCTAACAAAATACCTTAAGGACAGGTGGAATAACTACTTGAAGGTTAAGAATGCTGGGTACTCTTCCAAAGGACCTGGGTTCAATTGCAAGCACTTTCATGGCTGCTTACAACAGATTGTAACTCCAGTTCTCAGGGGATCTGAAGTCTTTTTGGCCTCCAATAGGCACCAGCATGCATATTCAACAGAGATACAAACACAGAGGCAATGCACTCATACTCATTAAATTATAAATAAATATAATTATTAAATACAACTTAAAGAAGAATTATACTGGTTTACAGTTTGAGGGCACATACATTGAAGGCACTCCCATCACAGCAATGAATATATTGAGAGAGGCATAGGATATGTGTCAGGGATATGATGCATCTGCTTACACAGATCCCATACTCAGGAAGTAGAGGTGTAAGAGTTCATGCTTATCTCTCTCTTCCATTTCATGTAGTCTGTATCATAGTTCACAGAATGGCACCACTCATTTTGAGGATGAATATCCCTAACTTACCAAATCTAATCTACAAGCTCCCTTACCAGTATGCTCAGGTGTTTCTTTCCAAGGTGATGCTATGTCCCTTCAAGTTGACAATCAGGATATACCGCCACAGTAAACAAGTAGCCTCTATTATAAATTGGATATAAAAACGTCCCTGTAATAAACATTTGTATGCCTATATAACTACAGTATTTTCTACTACTTTAGACACATACTCAGAAGAGTTATAACTAGACCATCGTATGGCATTTGTATTTTTTTTTTTATTTTTTAATTTTGAGGAACCACAAAACTGGTTGCACAAATTTCCATCCCCACCAACAGTGCTTACTAACTGCTTCCTCCATCTCACCCCTGCATCCTTATGAGCATTTGTTTGCCTTCATTATCATAATCATTCTGACCAGAATGCTATTCAATCTCAATGTAATATTGATTTACATTTCCCTAGTGCCTAAAAATACTGAACATTTTCTCCATGTAGACATTGGACATTGTATTTCTTCATTCAAAGTGTCTTTTCCATTTTCTACTTATTGATTTGATTATTTGTCCTATTGATGGTAAATTTTTGAAGCTATTTGTGTATTTTAGACATTAACACCAGGTTGGATGAATAGTTAGAAATGATTTTGTACCTCTCTGAGGGTTGGGTCATTACTGCTTCCTGTGCTATATAAAAGGCTTTTAGGTTGATTCAATCAGATTTGCCAGTTTCTAGGATTATATCTCGAGCTTATAGCACTTTTTCAAAGCTCCTTGCCAACACTGAGTTCTAGACTTATTCCTAGTAGAGTCAAAGTTTTAAGTCTTTCGTTAAAGTGTTTAGATTTGAATTTTGTATATGGCGAGATTTAGGCTTCATGTTCAAGTCTTCTGCATGTCCAAGGTAAGTTTTACTTCTCTAAAAATGAGTAACATACTTGTTGAAAAGTTACTAATTCAACATTAAATTAGTCACAGCTCACAGTGATATTTTCTTGATTATTTTTTCATAAATAATATAACTCAACACTTCTACCACATTAGGTATGCTTTTAATCTTCTTTGAAAGTTATACTGGTTTGGTTCATTCATTAACCAACTATTCATTGATTATTAAGCATTATTCTTTTTAATCAAAGCTGACCTATCAGCACTGTGCCTTTTGTTTATGTAAAGAAGAAACAAAACTTAAAATAGCTCTAAGATTTTTGTCTATTTTTCATAAACATTTTAAAGGTATTCAAATATTTTTTCAAACATAGTAAATCAGAATTTTTCAACAACAAATACAAAATAGCATATGTAGTTTTAAGTATGGAACTGGTCATTGAGCTAAGCAGACTTCATAAGGTTCACAGTTACAAGGTTACCATTACAAGATGATTAAATGATAGACCAGAATCTATCATATGTCGACACCCTAACACTTCAACTAGCTTTCTTTAAATAACTCTATTAGGAGAATCACTAACCATTGATTTTCAGTACAATACTTGAATAGGATATCTAAAATGTGTTATTACTAAGCAGATAAAATATTTAACAGGGGGATACTGTCCATATAATCAGTAAAATAGTATAGATGGTTGTACAGAAATCACATCTTCAAGTCACTAATTAATATTTTATATTGCATGTATCAGACTATATACTGTAATTTTATGCCAAGGCAATATAGTCTTGAAATTCGATTTGAACATAAATAAATAATTGAAATTTTACAGGATACATATGTTTAACCTATTTAAAACATTACTCAATAAAAGCATTATGCAGTATATGTATGGAACATTGACTGGCTTCCTAACAATGCCTTCTGTAGCAGTTAAAATTAAAACTGAAAATGTCTAGTATAAATCTAAACTTGCAAAAGGAACTGAAAATATCTAGTATAAATCATAAACACTGTCAGGTATAAACTGCCAAGGTTCATGCATGATTAATATTTTGAATATGTGTGTTTTATCATTTTTCTCAATCTGATAATGTTAAGCCTGGTATAGCTGACTTCTGAGAGGCTCTGCCAGCACCTGACTAATACAGATGCAGATACTCACAGCCAACCATCAGACTAAGCCCAGGGATCCCAATGGAAGAGTTATGGATAGGACTGGAATAGTTGAAGAGAATTGCAACCCCATACAAAAACAACAATGTCAACAACCAGACCCCTCAGAGCTCCCAGGGACTAAACCACCAACCAAAGGGAATATATGAGTCGGTTAAAAGTTCCTGCTACATATGTAGCAGAGGATGGCCTTATCTGGCTTCAATGGGAGGGGAGGTCCTTGGTCCTGTAGAGGCTTGATGCCCCAACATAGGAAGATGCTAGAAGGGTGAGGCAGGAGTAGGTGGTGGGTGGGTGGGTGGGGGAGCTCCCTCTTAGAGGCAAAGAGGAGTGGAGATGGAAGATGGGATGTGGGTGTAAGCAGGGGAGGCTGGGAAGGGGGACAACACTTGAAATGCAAACAAATAAAATAATTAAATATATAAATATAATATATGTGTATAATTATTTCATATAGATAGATAGATAGATAGATAGATAGATAGATAGATAGATAGATAGATAGATAGATAGATAGATAGATACATATGTGAAAGCCAACCTTGTAGCACAAAATAAAAGAAGACCAACATTGTAACACTGTATGCCTGCGACAGTATCATCCTGAAGGAACACCATTTCACATGGGTCACTTACTGGCTCAGAGATAAAGATTTGAATCTAGTGATGAAGAGGCATCAAATTCAAAATAAGTAACATTCTAGTAAAAAGAAAAAAAAGGAAGAAGAAGAACGTGTTATTCACAACTACGCATTTTCACATTTTACAGCTAAGATGTTGTTAAAGATTAAAAAGTCTGAAGAGAAATAACAACTTATAATATATTGAAGAAGTGATCCTAGTTTAGATGCCTCAGTGTAAAGAGGAAATCCAGTAAAAACCTTTGAGTCGAATGACAAAAGGATTGTTTGGATGGCAGACAAAATGAAAGTGTTAATGTAACAATCACAACTTGGTCACTTGAATGCAAGCATCCTGCTGGTAAGAAATGCTGCCTGCAACCAGGATGGGCAAGGTTTTTTTAATTAATTTATTATTTACACTCCATATTCCATTCCCTGCACCCCCCCCATCCACCCTGTGACTGCTCCACATCTCACACCTTCTCCCCACTCCACTCTGTCTCCACATGGATGTTCCCACCCCCACCCCATCTGACCTCTAAACTCCCTGGAGCCTCCAGTCTCTTGAGGGTTAGGCACATTATCTCTGAATGAACACAGAACCAGAAGTTCTCTACTGTGTTGGGGGCTTCATATCAGCTGGTGTATGCTGTCTGTTTGGTGGTCCAGTATTGGAGAGATCTCTGGTGGTCCAGTATTTGAGAGATCTCGGTAATTGAGACTGCTGGTCCTCCTGCAGGATCACCCTTCTCTTCAGCTTCATTCAGCCTTCCCTAATCCAACAACAGAGGTCAGCTGCTTCTGTCCATTGGTTGGGTGCAAATATCTGCATCTGACTCTTTCAGCTGCTTGTTAGGTCTTTCGGAGGGCAGTCATGATAGGTCCGTTTTTGTGAGTGCTCCTCAGTAATAGTGGAACTTACCCTTGAGCTGGATCTCACTTTGAACCTGTCGCTGGACCATTTTTTCCTCAAAGTCCTCTCCATTTTCATCCCTGTAATTCTTTCAGACAGGAACAATTATGGGTCAGAGATGTTACTGTGGGATGACAACCCCATTCCTCACTTGATGCCCTGTCTTCCTGCTGGAGATGGGCTCTTTAAGTTTCCTCTCCCTACTGTCAGGAATTTCATCTAAGGTCCTTCCCTTTGATTCTTGAGAGTCTCTTACCTTGCAGATCTCTGGTGCATTCTGGAGGGTACCTCTAACCTCCTATTTCTTGAAGTTGCCTGTTTCCATTCTTTCTGTTGGTCCTCAGGGATTCAGTCATTTTCATGGTGAGGTATCTTTTGTGTATATTCTCAAGAGTGGCATAGCTGGGTCTTAATGTAGATCTATTTCCAATTTCCTGAAGAACCTCCAGATTGATTTCCAGAATGGTTGTACCAGTTTGCAATCCCAACAGCAATGGAGCAGTGTTACTCTTTCTCCACATTTTCTCCAACATGTGTTCTCACCTGAGGTTTTGATCTTAGCCATTCCGATTGGTGTAAGGTGGAATCTCAAGGTCATTTGATTTGCATTTCTCTGATTACTTTGAACATTTCTTTAGGTGCTTCTCAGCCATTCAAGACTCTTCACTTGTGAATTCTCAGTTTAGTTCTATACCCCGTTTTTGATTTTTTTTTTTTTGGTGATTAACATATTGAGTTCTTTATATATTTTGGATAATAGCCCTCTATCAGTTGTGGGGTTAGTAAAGATTTTTTCCCTATCTGTAGGTTGCTGATTTGTCTTATTGACTATGTGTGGTTTTTGCAGGATGGGCAAGTTTTGCAAGGAAAAAAAAACTATACTATATATCTTATTCTCAAATGGCTTAATATTAAGCATTATTAATACTATTTTTTCTTGATGTTTAAGCCATAGAGCATTGTCTGGGTTATTTTGTATCACTGTGGTATAAATACTTGATACATACAAGTTTGTGGAGGAAACTATGGATTTAACTATGCTGGCAATTTCACTTAACTTGACAAGGCATGGAGATTCAGTCTATTCTATGGTGGCTGCATCAGAGCAGTATTCTGACAGATCAGAAAGCAAAGAGAAAATTCTGGAACCAGTGACAAGTAAAACCTTCAAAGTTCATCTCTTAGAGATAAACTACATGTACATGCTTATGCCCCATCCCCCGAAGGTCCCTCGACCAGTCACCACCCACTTTGGAATAAACATCCATATATGAGCCTGTAGAAAGTGTTCTAAGTTCAACTATAGCAGAAAGCAAAAGTAAGGCTTACCCCAAATTTAGGATATAGTAAGGTAGACATCTATGTATTTTAGGGAATTTTTCCATAATAGTAATGGGGATATATTTGTTTATACATGTATTTGTTATAAATTACAGTGTTGTATAAAAATTACATTGAAATACAACAAATGTCACAAAAAGTAAACAAACCAAAATAAAAGAGAAATAGGGAAATATAACAATGTCACACAGTACAGATTCCAATAGAACAAACTAGATAACACCTTGGAGTATTTTATCAGCAAAGACAATGTGATTGGTGTTATGTTCAATACCTGTTGCTTTTCAGAAGTAAAGTTTGCTCTAGCTAATTCCCAGGAAAATCCACCCTCTGCAGAAGGTGTTGACCTGGAGGTCAACAATTTGCCTGGAGGGCAAATTGTTAATGGAGCAATTTGAAGGTTAAAAGTTCAGTCTTCAACCTCCCATTGCAATAATTTATTTTCCAACCTTTTACATATGCACTTTTGTCCAGTTCTCTATTATTAACTTACAAAATAATGACTGCATGAGAAAATATGAGAGATTTCACTAGACGTTTTGACCAAAAAAAAAAAAAAAAAAAATGCGGTGAACTTTGTTGTTATAATTTCCTATTTCCAGGAGACCTCAACATCAAATCAGGTACGAGATACATTCTCCAAAAGTTTATTGTTAATCAAATACTTACTGAAGCTTTTCTGGCTGTTACGTTAAATCTTCTGATGTTCATTTTTATGTGAAACATTCGACTTCAGCATTTAGAAAGTTAATTAGACTCTCTGGGGTAAGGTAGAACTTCCCAAAATCAAGTCTTAGAGTATCCTTACTAAGGAATGTCATGGCTGCTAAGGCTAGAATCATCTGGAGCTGACTTAAGCCAGTAGAAGTCATTAAGTTTGAAACGTCTCCAGAGTAAAAGCAGTTGAGGGCTACCAAATTATCCAGGGCTGAAGAAGTAGATTGTAGAACAGAGGGAAGAGAATTGACATAATTTTCGTAAGTAGGATTTGCAAAGGGAAAGATCTGGGTGTGAGCTGGAGCCCACTGAAATGATAGAGCAGAACTGGTTTTTTTTTTTTTTTTTTTTAAAAAAAAAAACTTGTCTAAAGCAACAGCGAGTAAGTGGCTAAAATAAGTGAGCAAAGGATAGGTTACTGTTCTTTCTGAATCCATAATTGATACCCACCCTCTTCTTCCTCAGTAGCACCTAGATTTCTTTCAACCTCAGTCAGTGCCTTCGGTGGACGGATGGAAAGACAGAGACTCAGAACACAAAGACGCCATGTACTTGGTTGACATACAAGTTTCAGAGTGTATTTTCTATCCCAGGAAATGCTTAAAGTTTACTATATACCTCTTTCCCTGTATTAGAGGTTTCAAGGAACATCAAATGACAAAGTAGCAAATCACAGCTTAATACAAGACCTGGTAAAGGATCCCTTCCTCCTTCTGCTTCCCTAAGGAGCATAGCAGCTTATCAGGGGAGTGGCTTAAGTTGAGTTGGGTACACAATAAAATTATATGTAGGAGAATAGTTGCTTTTGCTGACACTTTCTGGATTCCAGGTAGCAGTGTGTTTTCCCCTAGCTACACTAACCTCTGCAAGTCCCCTCCATTGGGAATGCTTTAGCTGGCTTGCTCAGAAGTATACCAACCGCTGTCGTTCTAGAGACAACTACCTAATACAGATTTTGATGGACCAGTGGATCCTGTAGGATGTTGTTATGTCAATGCAGGATGATATGATTATTAAGGCATTCTCTGATAGTTAAATTTAGCTAACCAAGACTTCACAGGTAGAAAAAGAAAGACATATCTGAAATACGAATCGCTCTCACTGAAAAATAAAGTTACTGTCCCCCCAGGGAAAAAGAGGGAGACCGTTCACTTGGCTGACTCAAGTCGCTAGTAATGCTCATAAAGAGATGCTCGTATGAAGGATATTGTCATTTTACATAAGACATAGCATGTGCTGTTGTGTTTTTCTGTTGCCTTTCTCCTGGCTCCTATGGCTGTTACGTTAATGAATCCATTGTCCAAATGAGGACATGAAGTCAGAGGATCTCAGCTGTTCAGCCCAACATGAATCAGCCTTTAAAACAGACTCTCAGATTCTCTGCCGAGCCTGTGCATTTAAAAGGGCAGTGCTCTAGGATAGAATAAAACAATAGATTTCTCACCTTGTCTATGACATATATCGCCCAATCACTGCAGAGACACTGAAGAAGTGTAAACGCTAGCCCAGATGGGCAGATGTCTTTTCAAATGCAAATTCCATTCTCTATTTATGACAGTGGCACTCAGGAGGGCTTGCAAATATCAGAGCTGGACAATCAGACTTAGGTTTTCCCCTCTCTAACTTATCAGGGATATTTAAAATATTTCAGGCTCCTAACAGATCCACAGGTTACTGTGTATTATTATCAGTTTTACCCATCATAGTCCTGAAGAAATTTAATGAAGACTTTACCAATTCCAGCATTGTTACTGTGTATAGATAGTCAAGAAAAAAAAATTCCTCAACCTTTGTAGAGGAGAGTTATTTTTATTGTTTTTTTTTTCAATAGATTAAATGTCACCATTTACATGTTTTGTTCTGACATCTCCAAAGGAGGCATACTTGGCCTGAAGGTCCCCAGAAAATAAGATTTTTATATTATTTATTTTATAGTCTCTGCTTTTTTTGGTCAAATCGGCTGTGTATCAGTTGCTGTTACTTCATCAGGGATAGTTTATTCATCATACCAGCTTGACAGAGCTCAAGACTGACTTTCAAAATTAAGAAAGGCAGTTAATGTTCTTTCCACAGTAATACCCACATCAATATTTCAGTCATTCACTCAGGTCATGTAAACCTGCATTTTAAAATTCCCAACACATTGTGGTTTAGACAGTTTCAGTTCCCAAGCACTCAGAGCGGTTGACTTATTAACAAAAAGAAAGCACTTAACCTCTCGTGGTCCTCAGCATGAAGACATTCTCCCTTGTCAAAGTCACCATTCATCCTTAGACTTGGAGAATTAAGAAACAATAACCTGTTCAACCAAAATATAATGGCTTCATTATTCTGTCAGAAGTGGAATGGCTTTAGCATATATACGTATGTATATATACATATATATTACAAATTTCAAACAAAAGCAACACAACTGTTTTTTTTTTCTTTATATGGGTTATTTAACTGCACTGCTTTTATAATCATGGAATATTTTATATTGTGATCCCATAAATCAAAAATATATTGCCATTTTATTCAGCGTTCACTTGCAGAAAGTAGAATGCTCTGAAACCAATTAGAACAAAAATTAGATTTATTACAGAGCACTTAAAGGTTTACCAAATCATCAGAGTTGCAAAGAAATAGTGTTAGTACAAAATAATACGTTGGACAAGTATCCTGCCATCGACAGAGGAGAAGCAGACAGACTGGATGGGGATACCATACACTTTCAGCCTATACAAGATCATATGGGAAGCTGGTGTATAGAATTTCAAAATGATCAATATTTCCTGGAATAAATAACGCCATATATCAACAACAGAAATGATACAGCATGTGAAAACAGGAATGATATACAGTTCCTTATACTGTTTGATTTTTAAAAAGAAATGAATAGTGTAAGAAAAATGATTTATATGTAAATATTTACATTAGATTCTTACTAATATGCTATTGGGAAGGCGTCTATATTAAGCCTTTAAATATTGCAAAGTACATAGGAATTTTAAGATTAATTTTCACAGGGTCATTTTTATTCCTGTGTATATATAATATTTTTCATCAAATTAATTTGTCATCTGAATAGCATTAAACCCCCAACCTTAGCTGAGGCATCTCATTTATGTGTCAGAATCCCAGATATTAATATTAAAACAGTTACTATCTAGTTATCTTTGGAAGATCTAGGCATGGCTCTTTCTTCAGTGATAAGAAACAATGAAATAGAAAGACCCAGGTTCCCGAGAGAAAAACTGTAAGATTGATTTTTCAGGGTTCATCTCCGTCGGGGATTTCCAGTTCGGGCATTGTTTTAGTTGCTTCTGTGAACAGAATAGGCGGTTATAAGAGTGAGCTTCTTTTGAAATTAGAGCTGGATATTTTTAATTTTATGTTGCCACTCACAGCTGCTTACCAGTTCCATTCCCAGGAATAGTGTCATTAATTAGAAATCAACTAATGATTCATATGGTTCTACAAATAGTGATTATCTCCCCGTGTTAAGTTTATAATAGAAATTACAGTTCACTAAAAAAAAGAGGAAAAGTGCCAGGATGACTGAGAATATTCTCATCCTCATCTATTTACTCTGTTTGTGAACCCCCCTCCCCACCAAGTTTCTAAGACCCCCTGAGCAATGCATTTTCTTAGCCTAAGAGACTTGGAAGTGTTGAAATCAGTAATGTAGGGACAGAAAAATTACTGCAGTATCATAAGCGACTGTGACTAATTAACAGGTATAAATTTCCTGGCTATTGCAAACAATAATTTTCATTAAAGATCCCTTAGAACCTTTCTGATTTCCATTCCCAAGTCTTGCACTGAGAAATTCGATGTTCCATTTTTTCTCTCTCTTTGAATTATCTCCAGGCCAATAATAAAGTAGTCATATTATCTGTCAAGCTGAAAATGTAACTGTCATTCTTGGCACGTCCTAAGGATACTAAATTTTCTAGTAAGCTGTTTTTGTTTTAATTCCACCTCTTGTTGTCGATGATGAGAATGTGTTATACCACAGAACGATGCATATTGCTAATATCCCTCCTTTTCCTCCAGTCTTAATATTATTTATAACTTACCCAATAAATAAGCAATTCCATCCAATATTTCTTTTTTAAGTTAAAAATATTTTTTATTGTTTTATGTAGTGTGTTTTGATCATATTTACTCCCCCTCCCGTCTTCCTAGACATTTATTCCTTACCCAACCATCAATGTGTCTGCCCTTTCATAGTTTATATCCACCAAGTCCAATTTGTTATATCTATGTATGTGTTGTACGTGTTGTGGCTGACTTATAGGGGCTGGCCTTCCCTCTTCTGGGATCTATTAATTGCCAATACTCCTTGGCTAAGACTGGGACTTTGAACCTACCTCACCTCTCCATGCTGACCTTTGACCTGGTTTGTACAGATACTGTGTACCCTGTCGTAATTGCTGTAGATGTACAGTTGCAGTTGCCCTGTTATATCCAGAAGATGCCAATACCTCGCAGTTACCCACTACCTCTGACGCTTCTCTTTCTACTTCTATTTCCATAGTGATCCATGAGCCTAGGAGGAGGGAATTTGATGTCTTTGTTCCATTTAGGACCCCACATTCTATACTCTCTTATTCTTTGTACCATGATTGTGTTAACCATGCTTTACTGAAGATGGAAGCTTCTATAATGATGGTTGAGGGATGTATTAATCTGTGGGTAGAATGGTAAGTCATTGAGATGTGGTTGAATACTATAACCATGTAATGAAATAGTAGTAGACTCTTCTATTGGGCCTTTGCCTTAGCCACAAATTCCTGGTCTGACCGTGGTACCATGCATGCCATTCATTATGTAGTTTGATACTTCACCCCAAAAGTGGTTACTTTCACAATGCTCATACAAGTATTGCATCGAAGGCCCGTGGTTATTATACTTTGCATGGTTCCCAGGTAGATTGACTCTCCTCCTTCAATAGCATGCCTGACACCTTCCAACCAGGGACTGTCCCAGTGTCAGCAATACTTCTGTACCGAGGTCAGGTACAGAAGTGGTCAATTCTTTACGTGTCAGGAATAGTAAGGGCAAATGAGATGAAGACTTCAGAGAATACAGTCACAGAGCATAAATGAGTCAGCAAGATGAAATGAATCAGCGAAACAAACAACAAATGAGGAAATGAGGGTTAAGAGCTCTAACCAGAGTTTAGTGAGAGTCACGGCAGTGAGGAAATTCTGCTTTCTGCAGACAGTGGTCTCATGTAAAGATATTCGAGTCCTAGCTATCTATGGGTAAGCAGAGATGGAGCTAGAAGAAATAAGTGTTTCAATGTCTCCCCTTCCTTCTCCCCTGAATACCTTTCCCTGTAGGAAATCAATTGCATGGTGATGCAGTTCACTGGGAAGAGTATTTCAGAGTTCGAGGTTATATGTGGATTGGTCAAACCTAGATCAGGTAAGATAAATAAATGTTCATGACAGATCTCCACGAACAAGACACAAAAGTAGCTCTCTGGAGAAGATACTTTCTTTATTTTCTTTCTGGTCCTGCCACTGGCAGAGTAACCTAGGAATACCAGATTCCTTGTGGTAAACGGTACACTTTGGCCTCTGTCAATTCAGAATCTCATTATTTCCAACAGAGTACTGATGACCAGCATTCTCACCTTTATTCTCACCTTCAGACAAGAGTGTCTGCAGTAACATGTATTCTCAAGGATCTCATTAAATAAAATAACCGTAGGTTCTTACATGTGTGTGGTTTAATATAAGTAAACAAGTCCCATTGGTAAAAATTGTTTAAATTTACTATTTTTCATGAAAGTTTACTTCTACTTTCTACATGACCAAAGGGTTTCTGTCTTATGAGCTCCACTTAGTGTACCCTCTTTTCATGTTAAGGTTTTAGGCAACCAAGTGAGAAAATAGAGAACTATACAATGAATATAACATCACAGGTACTAACTCCTCTTTTAATAAATTTACTCAAATTAGAAATTGTTTTCTTCATTGGGACTGATGTTCCCAGGAACCGATCAATATAAATTAGCCAGGTTTTACAAATTGGTTTGTAAGAAGATCTTGTCAAGATGTTATTGACGTAGATTCTTTATAATGAGTACAAAATTCCTCATGCTTCAACCATCCTCTCATTGATTGCAATTTAAAATGAGAGTCAGACTCGGTTCTGTTCCTCAGGACATAGTGTTCAGATGGCTGTTTTTAAAAGAAGCTTTTTCAGCATGCATTACTAATGCTTAGCTTGTCTGCACAGAATTGTAGATTCACACTTTCAAGCCACAGTGATTATTGAGTTCTCTTTAGATTTTCTGTGGCGCGTTACACCGTCTTCAGAACAAAAGCAAAGCACCCCTCGAGTGCCCCGTAATGAGAAAATCAATTAACAGCAGAGACAAAACGGCAGACCGCGAATATTCCGAAGTAGATGCTCTACTCCTATTTTGTTCCATTAAAACATACTCTTAAGCCAGGTGTGATGAAGTATACCAGGAAACCTGGGGAGGAAGGAGCAGGAAAGGAGGACCAGGAGTTCACATTTAGGCTACAGAGCATGTTCAAGGCTTTCTGGTTTACCCTAAGGAAAAACAAATCAATTCATTCTGAATTTTTTACTTCTAGAAAATTAGCTCTGAATCTATTGATTTACTGCTAGTAGTAGTTCTAATTCAAGCGAATTCTGCTACTCATAACTGCTTCTGTTATTAATGGTAATGTGAATATCTGTGTTTTCTGCTGATCTTGGGCTACCCCAGTGAAAGGCTCATTCAGCTCTCCTCAGAACTATATAGAATAATACAAGGAACAGTAAGAGAAAGACTGAGTGTGTGGGGTCCCTGATGGGGGAGTTGGAGAGGGGACTGAAGGAGCTGAGGGGATTGGCAACCCCATAAGGAGAGCAGCAATGTCAACCAGTCAGAATCCCCAGAGCTCCTGGGGTCTAAACCACCAACCGAAGAGTACACATGGAGGGACCCATGGCTCTGGATGCATATGTGGCAGAGGATGGCCTTGTGGGACATCAGTGGGAGGAGCGGCACTTGGGCCTGAAAGGGTTCGATGCCCCACTATAGGCGAATGCCAAGGCAGGAGGACAGGAGTGGGTGGGTGGGGACCACCCTCAGAGAGGCAGGGGGAGGGGAAATGGGATAGGGGGGTTCCGGAGGAGAGACCTGGAAAGGGGATAACATTTGAAATTTAAAGAAAGAAAATATCCAATTAAAAGAAAAATCAAAAAATAAAAAAGAACTAGTCATGTACTTGTCTTTTCTGTTCCTGGCTTATTTCACTTAATTAATATCCTTCGGGTTTATCTATAATATACCAATGTTAGTATTTTGTTCACATGCCATTGTATTGTACATATATGAATGAATGTGCATGCACACACACACACACACACACACACACACACACACACACACTCACGCACGCACGCACTCACGCGCACCATGCACGCACATTGGATTCACCCATCGGTAGGCATGAATTTGATTGATTTTCAATCACGTTTATTGTGAAGAGTGCTGAGGGAGGTGTGTCTAACAATCATACGCTGCATACAAGAGATACCAGCCAGTTTAAAATTGTTGAATCTTAAAAATTAAGAGAGGAGGCGAAACATGTGCACGAACAGGCTGTAATAAAACAGTCCTATGAGACTGCATGGAGAATTTCTCAAAAGTACAGCAAAACAATGGTGGCGCCAGAATTCAGCCCTAAGCAGACGGGCTCTACTGTCTGTACTTTTCCCAGTTACTCTCTCCATCCTGCACAGAATATAGTCTGTTGTAAGGGGGTTTAGTGCTCTCAGTGGGTGTGTGTCGGGAGGGGTAAAATCCTAGCTGGATTTTCTCTCAGGATCCAATTGACATAGCAAATTGAAGAACACAACAGAATAATAAATAACCTGGGAAAATGATAATCTTGCTTATATTTTCATAGCGATCAGCACTTCTCTACCTTCCTAATGCTAAGATTCTTTAATACCGTCCCTTAGGTTGTGCTGAGCCCCCAGCCATAAAATTATTTTCAATGTTATATTATAACTGTAATTTTTCTACTGTTACGAATGATAATGTAAATATCTATGTTTTCTGATGATCTCTGAAAGGCCCTTTCAATCCCCAAAGGAGTTGCGACTCACAGGTTGGGGAAGCACTGTTATAGATAAATTGGAGCCAGTTTCTGTATTACTGAAAGAGAATATAATCTATACCTAGTATCCGCTGGATCATTGAGATGGCTTTTATATGTCTTGAACAACTGTGTTAAGAGTCCACGGTCTGAGATATGGTAATGAATTACGAGGTTATATCACAGGGCATTGCCATACTCTATAGTGAGGTTAAGACCCCTCAGCCAGTAGGATTGAAAAGCAACATATATATTTACATGCATCTCTTTTGATCTCTCAAGAAGAACTTTATCAAGAAGCTTGAGGAAAAGCTCAATTATCATATTTTAATTGGGTTCTGATAAATAATTAGAAAAATTATAACAAAATTAAATTGTAGCCTAAAATCACAACCAATTGAAACTTGGGTGAAGATAAAGAAATGAGGATCTTCAAAACTTCTCTCATCCATAAAGGCAATAAGAATGACAGCAAAACATGTCACAATTGATCTTTTCAGAACGTTAAGGGTTGGGCAAAGGCTTGTAGCAATCCAGGGGAAGTTATTAAAAACAAGACAAAACAAAACAGCACAGATGAGTCCCTCCCCAAACAGTAAGCTGCTGAGCACCTTAGTTTGTTCTATTTTCCTTTCAATTATTCAATTTCACAATAGCTTTCTAAACCAATAGTCTACATCTGTGTGAAAATTGGTTTCCTGTAAGACACTAAAAGAGGTGGAAGAACACTGAAGAACCTTTGCAGCCCCAATAGCAGAAGATTGGTGATTCAGTAGACTAACCATTTACAAGTCTGTCTTTATATGTTCGGGCGAAAAGTCTGTTACAACTTCTTTTGTAGAGCTGCATGCCACATAACAGCATCCTAATCCTGAAGCAGTGGATAAATTTTTGCAAAACGTTAGGGTAGCCAAGAAGCTTAGAGGGAGAATCGGGGATAAGACCTATAAGGATTATGAAAGGAAACCATGTATTCCTGGAAAACTGGTTAGAAATGTGTATGTATAGAGTTGTGGCTATTTATGAAAGTATTAATAAATCTTATCATATTCTAGACTTATCCCAATGCTCTGTACAAAGAGGAAATGATGCTAAGGCAGAATTATTCACTTCTTAGTTGAGTGTTTAAGGTTAGCCTGACTGCAGGACCATACACATGCACATGAGTATACACACACACACACACATACACACACACCACATGAGAGAAATACAGGCAGAGATAGAGAGACAGAGAGACAGAGGCAGAGAGATAGAGATGAAAGGAGACAATGAGACTCATGCTCACCCAGAGAGCCAGACAGAGACACACACAGAGAACATAACAAGAAACTCTGAAAGAATCCTTTCAGGTATTTAAGTACACCTTTGTCCAATCACTAGATGAGCTGATAAAAGTCATCTTAGTGGTCATACATGATACAGCATGCGAACTGTATAGAATTATTTCAGAAGCTTTTTGAAATGGTAGAATGCTGTCTATGAACTAAGATTGAAGTTTTTTTGTTTTGCTTTGTTTTGTTTTGTTTTAATTGTTGTTGTTGTTGTGTTGGTTTGGTTTTCCAGTTTCCTCCCAGAATGCAACTGTAGCACAGCATTTGGAGCATGAGCATTAGCATAATAACAAGGGGGCAATATTCTACTCAAATCTTTCCCTAAGCTACAGACAGCTGAGGCAAATGGGAACTGGGACGGGGGAAGCAACAATATGAGTGGTGGCAGATCAGTTTGTGAAATTTGCACTTTTAAGAACTAAAGCAAATCACTGGCTAAATTGTTTTTTAGGTCTAAATAATGATTAGTACATTATTCCTAGCACTCAATTTAATATGACCCAATGCTACTCAACTAAGCAAGACACATATGAGCTCACAAGGACTGAAGCAGTAGGCAGAGGATCTACATAGGTCTGCACTAGGTCCTTTAGCTTAGCATTTTTATGGGGTTCTTGACTGTGAGAACTCATGGGTCTCTGATTCTTATGCCTGCTATTGAGACTCTTTTGCTCCTTTTGGGTTGCCATGATCAAAAGGATATGATAGTTTTTGCTTGATCTTATTACTTTTTATTTTGTTGTGTTTAGTTGTTGTCCCTTGGAAACCCATGGGCTTTTTGTATGTTTGTTTTGTTTTGTTTTGTTTTTCTAATGAGACACAGATCCAGAGAGGAAGGGGAGGAAGATGGGAAAGAACAGAGGAATAGAAGGGAGGTAACAATAATCTGGATATATTGTATGAGAAAAAAATCGATTTTCAATAAAAGGGGAAAAAGAAGGGATGCTTTTTGTATCATAGTCAACCACAGACTAGTATGATATAAGGACTTAAGCATTCAAATTGCATTTTTGAAAGTCTAGAAATTATTTAATCCTAATGTTGAATACACATCAACACTAACAATATAACTGGAAACACTCAGCCTTTACAATTGTGATAAATATCAACTGATCAATAGAATAGGTAAAGGTATAAGGTTTCCCTGTTTCAATAATATCTCTGCATTATAAACAATAAATATTTTTAGGAAATATTGTGGAAGACTGCTTTCCTTTAAATATTTTATTAGAAAACATATTTAGTTTCATTAAACATGGCTCTTGGCTATGCCTTAGCAGTTTACTGGTTCTAATGCCAGCAAGAGCTTTCAAGGACCTTGAATTTTATGCTTTTTTTTCCCTACTGTAAACACACCATAGAAAAGAATTTTTAGAACATTGTAAAAAATTCCCTGCTAATTATAAATGCCCCAGATATAATACCTTATATACATATTTTTTTAAAAAACACAATATATATACATATTGTATTTTAACATATATATACATATGTATATATATATATATATATATATATATATATATATATATATTGTATTTTAAAATATCAAAGTTCAATATTATTGTGTTATTATAATTTTATATAAGCCAAGGCATCAAAGTTATATGTTTGGATAATTTGCATTATCCTTTGAAGCTGTTTTCCTTAATATGTGGATTGTAATCATATCAGTTCATCATAGATTTGGCATTTTTACCTACTATCTCCTGCAAAATTGGCTACCTATAGGAACAAAAATGATGTGACTATAGAATTGCTTCACATTCAAAGATGACTAGGGAATAAGTGTTTTTCCGCTTTGCACTGTGATCCTAAAGAAGTGATGGGCCTGCCTGATGTCTTTCTTCTACCTCTGCTCTATCTTCTTCCAGTCTTCGGTCTTCAATCTAGAGTGTGAATGATTAGAAATAGATATAGATATATCCCTGCTGTAAAATAGAATCTGTTATTACTATAGGAATTGAGAAAGTAATTGATTTGTGGAAGATATAGTGAGAAAGGATAATATTCAAGAGAAATTAAATAAATAAGGACAAAATTTCGTTACTGTTTCATCATAATGAGTAATAATATATTTTATTAAGCTATTTTCAGAGAAGTCTTAGAAAGCAAAATTAGAGTGGTTTGAACAGTAATTGAGAGGGGAACCATCATGTTGTAGACTTAGCTTTTCAGAAGACAACTGCATTTACAACTATGGAGCCAAAGAATATTTTTATTGACATGGAGACAACTAGAGAACTTTCAAATATTTATGTAGTCTCCCCTCTCTCTCTCTCTCCCTCCACCTCTCTTTCTAATTCTTACAAGGTCAGGGCCCACCAAGTGAGTATATTGCTTGCCTTTATATGCCACAGACATGAAGAACAAAGGATTTATTGGCAGCAGAACCTGAATCTCCCCTTATTTAGGGAGTCCTTCCTCTAAGCACTTATTTGGGACCTATCAGCTCATAAATGAAATATCCCTTTAGTTCACATGCTTGAGAGAGGTATTTTTAAAGCTGTCTAACAAAAGCAAACTCCTTGATTGAACTACTCACATACAGGTGAGCTCTTTCAGTAGTTAACTTACACTACGATGCCATTTCATTTCTCATTGGTGACTGGCCATTCATTGATCAAATGCCTAAAGAATTATAATTAATACTCAAGATAGTATTCCATGTGTAGAATTTTGAACAGAGGAAGTATAGCTTAGGAATAGTGAACGCAGGAAGAAAGATATTAGTTATAGAGTATAAAAGAATTAAGTAGATTCTCAGAGAGGGGTTACTGGCCACAGAAAAACACAGACTTGACTAGTTTTCTCACTGTGTTCCTGGGGTCTAATGCAATACCTAGAATCAGTAGTATAGATAGATACTATTTGTATAGATACAAATAGATAGTTTTTGTCAAATGAATGGATGAATATTCAAGTAAAATAAGTGAGTATTCCTCCAAGGGATACTAAGAGTATTAGAACTGTACAAATTGAACTCAGTGGGTTAAAAACCAAAGAAGGAAAGGACATGAAGTTGTATGAAATTCTCAAAGAATTTGTAGAAATAATTACTTTAAAAATAAAATAAATGTGATATTATACAGTTAGTCACTGTCTAGTTCTCTGAGGGTATTGATTGCCTAAATATTCCAGTACTGATTTAATATTATGAGCCCTGAAGTTTTCCATTAGACAAAGGAAAGGTGCTAGATACATGTCTATTTGGTTTTTTATTCATTTAAAATTACTAAGCCAGTTCCTAGCATTAATTCATTTCTTTGAAATCTTATTTTAATTAAACTAATAAAACTAATTAATTTAATAGCATAATTCTATGTCAATTTTTTTTTTATTTTAAGAGAAATGTATTACTACAAAAATTCTACAAAACCTACCCTGGAGTTTTCTAATTAGGCTTAACTTTTTTCCTTGCAATATACAAATTGACTAGAAAGAATAATTTTCTCTTATATTTGGTGACTAATGTGGAAAAGAGTTCTACTCAGAGAAATCCTGGAACTTGAGCCTACTTTGCAGCTGGAAATTTAAAAAAATATTTTGCGTTTTTTGTCTAAAAGTTTTACAATTTGAGACTATTTAAATACTAAACAGAGACATTTTTGGCCAAAGGAGAAGCTCTTCCAACACGTTGAAGGGACGTGAGCAATACTATAGGTTAAATTCAATTACTAGGCAACCTTGAGACCTCAAGCATACTGAAAGGCTTTTTCTCAGCTCTAAGACAAGAAGTAGAGGACTGCATCAATCAATCCTACAATCACACACCGTTTCTTTGAAGGATAACTCTTCTGAAGAGAATAAACCCTTTCACAGACATCTGCCACAAGCCTGATGGACGGCTGAGAATTTTATAGTGTCTCACAGTTGCCATAGCTTAAAGAATTCTTTTCATTGAATTATTTTCAGATCAGGAACTTGTAAGCCATTAATTCAGGCAATTGCTGTACTTCTGCTTTGCCAAGCATCGTGTCAGGAACTACAAGTGTCGAGCTGGATGAGGGGTGAACATCTAAATCAGATGATTACAAACCAAATTTAAGAATACATCAAAAAGACCATTCACCATGACCAAGGTGGTTTCATTCCAAATACACACTATTTGGTTTAACATATGTAAATCAATAAATGTAATTGGTCACACAAATGATCTCAAGGACAGAAATCATAAGATCATCTCAATATATACAGATAACTCCTTTGACAGAATCAAACACATCTTCATGGTAAAAGACCTGGAGAGATTAGAGATGTAGGGATTTCTTCAATATCCTATGTAAGAAAAACTAGTAACCAATATCATGTTAAATAGAGAAAAACTTGGACCATTCCCACTAAGATCAGTAACAAGACAAGCAGGTCCATCCTCCACTGTTATGCAATGCTTGGAGTCTTTTTTTTTTTTTTTTTTTAACAAATTCCTGGTTCTTTTTTTTTTTTTTTTTTTTTAATTATTTTCTTTACTTACATTCCAGTCATTGCTCCCCTTTCCAGTTCCTCATCTCATTCTTCCTCCCCCCTTGCCTCCAAGAGGGTGCTCCTCCTCCTTAGCAGGAGACAAGAGAAGGAGGTAAGGGCAACACACATGGAAAAGGAAGAAGTCAAAGTATCTCATTTTGAAATGATATGATAGAGTATAAATCATTTCTCCTTACGTTGACTCGGACTTTCAGGTATTTGTCAAGAGTAGTAAGTGGGATCTAGCTTGTCTGACTCCACAGCCTCGTGTTAAAGACTTAGATGATCTAATGGCTCATCATATGTCTTTTATTGATAGTAACTATCAAGTTGAGGGAGTACACTTTCAGCTTCTAGTACACTAAGAGGTTTTCTTTCTTCTGTAGTTAAATGAGGGTTAATTTCTTGTCAAATGCTTCATTCATGTCACTTGTTCATATGAACATGTGTTTCCCCTCCCCCTATAACTTGTTAAAATTTGGTGGAGTAATTAATATTTAAATTTGAGTCAGCCTTTCATGCCAACGAGAAGTACATTCTCATCATGATTTACAATGCTTTTTACATGTTGTTGGATTTGATTTGTAAAAGTTTTGTTAACTTGTTTGGCGTTTTATGTTCATGACATGTTGATTTATATTTCTTTTTCTTGGAATGTTTTTTACCTGATGGTAGGGCGACATTGATCTCATCCAATGAGCCGAGTACTTTACAGTTTTAGTCTTCTAAAAGTCTTTGTAGAGAAGTATTACAATCACATATTTGAAAATTTCGTATAATTTGCCAGTGAGCATATCTGAGTCTGTTCAGCTTCAGCAACCACTTTGGCCGAACTTTATTGATGCAGCTTCCTAGGAGTTGATGTGTTTCTAGAAATCACATTCTCACAGCAAACTCCCTGGTCCTCTGCTCTTACAACTTTTATTATTTTAAAAAATTGTTTAAAGCAAACCATGCATGTTTTTGTCTTTTATTTTAGGAGTATATATTAGTTATATGTTGTACTATGACACACACACATATACATACATGTATATATGTATGCATATATATATATATATATATATATATATATATATATATATACTTTTTAGATTTAATTTTCTCTTTTGTTTCCACAGTGATTGGTAAAGTATTTGATTGTTGGTTTTCAGATTTTTAGCATTTATACTATAATCACTGAAAATCATAAACTTTCTTCTACATACAGTTTGTTGCATCCTAAAATTTCAGATGTTGTTTTATTTAATTCAATTCTAATGAGACTTACTTTTTGACCCATGTTTAACTTTGAAACATCTTGTTTAATGCCCCAACTAATGGGGCATTTTTCAATTATCTTTCTGATATTGTTTTTTTGTTGTTGTTGTTGTTTGGTTGTTTTTGTTTGGTTGTTTGTTTAATTCTATTATGGCTTGCCAACAGACACTGTGTGATGTTTTTCACTTAAATTGTAATTCAAAGATTAGAATGTGATCTATCTGGGTGGATGACTCACATACAAGCTTGAAAATAATATATTCTTTGGTGTTTGGTCAAGTAGTTTAGTGAATTCAACTGTATTTAGTCAAGTAATTGATATTATTGATTGCATCTATGTCTTTATTGGTTTTCTGTAGATTGGATCTCTCCATATCTCAAGGAATGTAATAGTTATTTCAGTGTAATAGTTATTTCCTCTGAATGTTCTGTGTAAGGCACACAGTGCTTTATATTTTAATGACAACCATCATTAAATTCACACCAAAAAGTGTTGTGTCTTCTTTGAGAAATAGTTGCCATATCACCATATAATATTTCTATGTATCTCTTATAAATTTTCTTTTAAAGGAGTTATTGTTTTATTAATAAGTATTTTAATAATAATTGGTTTCATTAATTTATTAATTTATTCTTTTTACATCCTGACTGTAGGCTCCCCCTCTCTTCTCTCCTCCCATTCCTCGCTCACAAATCCCTCTCCCATTACCTCTTCCCTTTCTTTCTCAGAGAAGTGGAAGTCCCACTTTGCTCCCATCCCACCAAGAGATAGGAAGCCAAGACAGGACTACTTGTAAATTTTCTTATTTAACCTGGGCTCTTTTTGAAATTAGCATAGTTACTCTTTTCTTTTTGTTAAGCATGCGATGTTGCCCGTCATCTGCCTTGTCTCATGCAGCACTGTTTCTTGGTGTCATTTACATCACATACTCTGAACCACAGGTTTATATCTCACTGCATATACATGAAAAACACATACTATTTCACATGGGTATAGATACATCAACAAATTTAATTGTGAAACAGCACCTACAACTTCATTTTAGACATCTAATTGCTATTTGAAGAAACAATTAGACCTAAATTCGTATGATTAAAAATTAAATGCTGTAACATTATCCATATAATAACTGTGCTACAAATAATACAAAGCAATTCCAGTCACACCTCTCCTCTGTCTTTAGAGTTTATCTAACAGCACTAAACGTATGGTTGGATTTGGATAAAGTTTAAGAACACCCGACTTTAGGAAGAAATGACTCCCGGGTCATGTATTTTTGAAATTTTCAGAAGCATATTGTACTTTGAACTATTTTTACACATTATCAATAAATCAACTACCATCTCTTAAGGATCCACCACACTGAATTTCCACGATATGCACTGGCTTTAGAATTGTGTGTGATGAATCAATCAGGTCAAGTCACTGTGGAAGTGGTTCTTGATTCTTAAGACCTGGCAACAACCTCTGTGTGGGTTCTAAAAAAAATCTCCTATTTATGTTAACATTGTGCGTATTCCCTCATGTTCCAGATCCTCTCTTCTGTCATCTCTCACCACTCTCATTTGCCTCCTATGGAACTTCCTCTTTTTTTTTTTTTTTTTACACTGAATAAGTGTATTTTGATACTATCTGAAACATTTATACAATTATACTCTGATCATTCTCTTTTTTACATTCTATTATTATTATTATTATTTTCTT
>NC_034591.1:25690861-25696279 GCF_900095145.1 Mus pahari
GTTAGTTCATATTGTTGTTGCACCTACAGGGTTGCAGCCAAAGTATGTGTTACAAGTTTTGCTTCCAGGTCTGATAGTCTAGATAATTCTGAACTGCAGAGGAGATGCAAGAGCAAGCAGCAGCTGTGCTCTTATGCATAGGGTGTGCATGGAGAAGAGTTTCCAGTGCTGTATTGATTTCCGCCCTCTTGTTTCACTTAGTTCTCTCTCTCTCTCTCTCTCTCTCTCTCTCTCTCTCTCTCTCTCTCTCTCCTATTTAGACCAGTTGTATAAAAAAAGACTAGCTAAAATGAACCTACAGTTGTCCCTTCCTACTCTTCATTCTAGGGTGGCATACAATGACAAGTTGTTGTTTTTAATATGTAGGTATCCTAAATATAGAACATAGAAAAGAAGAAGAATTAGAGAATAGTTAAGCAGAGACAGTAATACATAGAGCTGTAATTATTAACAATTGTTCATAAATTTAAGTAGTGGCCTAAACAATCCAAAAGTATATTCGGGAGCTGGGAGGACATAGAAAGCAATTTAATTTGCTGGTAAAATTTTAGTACACCCAATTTAATACCCTGAATCTGAAGTTGAGTAAGTACCTTGTCTCTGACTGACAATGAAGTAGCCATTACTAGTTTAAGAATCATACACTGAGTATCCCAGAAAATAAGTCCAGTAATCCTATTATTGCCTTGGGTGCTCAATAATTCTTTACTTCATAATACTCAGAATTGTTTTACATTTGGTAACCTCATAAATATGGCCATTGTGTCATCTATATAAAAGATTCAAGTCTTTTCTGCTACATATGCAATATCTATAAAGTGAGCATGACCTGATATTAAGGCTAACAGTCTTGTCTGTGTGTAGCAGCCATTCGCGTTCTTTTGAGGCAGAGGCAGTCAGACGATGAAGTTCCATGCCAGAGATTCCATTTCAAAATTGAATTAATTAAAGCTCATATAAAAATATAGAAATTCAGAAAAAAAAAACCAGGGAGTACTTGGCTCAATTTCATGATTTTAAAAATGCCTTTTAACTTTTCTTTCAGCACCCATATGTGATGATTAGTTGCCTTTCTCCAGAACTGTCCTATTATGTCTTAGGCCCTGCCATAGCCATCATCTCAGGGACAGTAACTCTGCAACAAAATAATCTGGTGTGGATGCCCGAGGGATACTCAGGGGCAGTGTCATGGGCACTTCAGAAGGCCTGGTGCAATGCTACAAGATTAGCCTAGGAGGGGAAACAACCAACAGCAACCTCTGCTGACATTAGAACCCAACATCTGCAGTGAAGTCCAAACACTTTTCTATGTTCCAGTGGTTCCTCCCTCAGAAGGGTCACTTTTTCTAATAATCAGCCCTTGCTTATGCTAATGCTAATGTCCATGTATCTGTTTCCAGTCCCTTGTTCTGGAACATAGTGGTCTAGAACACTTTAGAGTTATCCACTGGATCCGGTAGCCACTCATATTGAAACTACCGTGTAATAACTTTGTTTACAATTATTTAGGCAACAGGAATACATATATAGTGTATATTAGTGTGTGTATTTTCAGTTACTTGGATTCAGTTTGAAAGTCATAAATACATAAATAAAACAGCAGTTATTTTCTCTTAGAAGCAATACCTCTGTCATGAAAATTTTATTATTGGTCAGCTTCAGTAAAATGTGTGTTTTAGCTTCTTTTGGGGATATTTTCTTCAACTACATTTCTCTCCCCCTCCCCCAACTACATTTCTATGTTATCTAAACTTTTAGTTCTTTTCTTCCACCTTATCATCTTTTATCATAAAACTTATAATTCAGCTATCTTTTAGAGACTGTGAAAGGCTTTGGCATCTAGGTGACTGTGTAAAGACACTTTAGGGACCAGATCACCTGAATAAAGTGTTGTGGTAGCATCCTGCTCTGGTTAGAATGCAATTAAACTGTCAAAGCAAGGAACTATTTACAAGACTATGTCTGAGGAATTCTAACACAATATTGGTTATTGCAGGTTTAGGCACTGTCAAGTTGGAATTCCTTTGGATGGAATTCAATGTCAAGCAATCTACAATCAACTACTTTATGTGTTTTTCCGTCAAATCAGTTTTCAAATCCATTCAAGATGAAGACACTTGAATACACCAGCAACCACATATAATTCAAGTGAAATGCAATACATGGTATGGAATTTACCTAGGATATTTAATCTAATATTAAAAACTTCTAATAAGTAAAATACTGTATAACCCTCAGTTTATAAAGGTGTGTGCGTGCACACACATGCATGCAGATGTGCACAAAGTGCATTTCAACAGTCAAATAAAGATAGTATAGTTGGAGTTCAATCCATAAAAGAAAAATCATTTAAATCCCACACGTCCATTTCATATACTTCTGTACATCTTTCCAAATAAAGCCAAAAAGGTTTTTAAAATATATACTTGTAGACCGTATCTACATTTTATTATGTTTTACTTTGAATTCAAGTATAATGCAAATCTATTGCTGGAGGAAAACTGCAGTGATTTTGAGTGTGGCAGAGGTTTTCTTTCATACCTCTGGTGTGAGAAAACTCAAGAGTTAGTGTGCTAGATGCTGACACAAAACTCCCACAGTGTTTATGGTCTCTAAGTTCATGCCCATGAAATTTGGGGACCAAAGAGAGTTATGTTTTTCTTATAATTATTTTATTTCGTTTTTAAAAGGTTTTTAATTTTTATGTGTATATGTGTACATATGTTCAATGGAGTTGGGTACCCTTGGAAGACATTCCTAGGGTGAATAGGAAGTATCCATACAGGAGAGATAAGGAGAAAGCAGACCTCCACTCTGGTCTGAGAACTGAAGACATTTGAGCTATGTTCCTTCTTGGTACCTGTGACCTTTGGAAAGGATGCAATTGCGAATGTGGAACATCTCTAGTTTTGAACCAAGGAAAAGCCATTTGTTCTTGGGATTCTTTGCCTTAAGACTGTCTGGCTAGTTTTTATTTCCTGTTCTCACCATCAGCTTACCTATTTAAATAACTATCTGAAATCTTTCAAATCACGCCTAGAAGTTAATTGAAAATAGAGGTTAGGGCAAGTAAGAAGTAGAAAAGGGTCAGGGACAAAGTTAGCAATAGAACAAGGTGCAGCAGGGTTCCATTCCAGAGATGACCCCAATGAAGAAGAAACAAAGAAGACGGTCCAAGGTCAATCAGACCACTTGACTTCCAGACAATGATTGATCCGTTAAGTATGGGAAGTACGTACTCCAAGCACACCATTCTTGGGAAAACGTGCTTCTGGGAAGAGAACACCTTGGAAAGAGAGGTCTTCTTTGGAGGCACGCTGACAAGAGGTGAAAAATGCAACTATAGACAGAAAGGTTCCAAGAAAAAAAAGTATCCTCAAAGATGCCTTATGAGAGGAAGAAAAGAGGACAGCACACCGCTCACGAGAGGTCTTGTATTTTGTTGTGGAAACAGAAGAGGGAGCCAGTGAAGTAAACATTTAGTAACTATTAGGAGGCAATGTTGTAAACGCTACAACTATTTACAGGCCTCGTCCCCTTAGAATCATCTGTTGTCATTCGTACAGTTCATCCCACAGACAACGTCATGAGTGGATTAAGAAAGAACAATTCTCAGAATGCATTTAAAGGGTCTTTGAAGAACATGGGAAATAGTGGAAGAAGAACACACAAGTCTCAAACTTACATTCTAAGAATAAACTCTTCTGAAACCTTACTTTCCCCATGAATTGTTCATAGTTGGATAAGCAGCACCTCTGTGTCTTTAGGGCTCTAAGACCTGGTTTAAGACTTAAAACTCTACTCTTAATTTGTTGGCAGTGGACTTTGAGCTGGCCTGGAAGAAATACCAACAATCTTCAGAGAACTGTAACAGAATTTAGTACATATGTAGTAACACTTCCCATGTATGAGGTACAATTGAAGCTGATTTGACATATAGGGAATTATATTTCAGGTTATGATTGATGCATTAAGTCAAAGGCAACATAGGCTTTGCAATTTTTTTTGAGGACTAAAAACCTATTGTAATATGCTCAAAAGGATTTTTATGAGAATCCTATGAATGAGAATGTAGAATATTTTACCAAAAGTAGAAAATATAAGAAGCAGAAAGAGGTATTTTATATATACAATATGCTTATTTTGTGCTTTAAATAATTATAAGAAAAATATTTTAAAATGAAAATAATAAAATGATGGAATTGAGTACAATTCAAAGAAATTAATAAAATAAAAGGTGGGGGGGGAGAGGTATCTAAAAGTTATTAGGGACATTTGTAGAAAACTGCAGTTAGTCCTTGTAGAGCTGAGATAATAGAGCAAAAATACTTGAAGATTATAATGGTAGAAAATCTTTGAGTTTGATGAAAGGCATAAATTTACAAATAAAAAAACACAAAGCAGTCAGTAGGAATAGAGATATAGATATGACCATTCCTCAAGACATGGCAAACAATTTACTAAACAGAAATAAAGCAGAAAATATTCTGTAGAGAAATTTATTTGAATGCCTATATATTTCTCAATAAAAATAATTGGAGCTAGAAAACAGTGGATCAATATCCTTAAAGTGCTGAAAGAGAAATAAAACTGACCCCAAATCTCTAAACCTCTGTAGTCAAGATGAATTAGACTTTCCTAGATAAAGTACGACAAAAAGAAGTTTTATCGAGTAACCCTTCACAGACAGGAGAGCATTTTTAAAGTACAAATGGAAACTATACCAGATTAAACAAACAGAGAAACAAAGAAACAAAGAAACAAAATTCATGAAAAGAATTTACACTAGAAATAGCAAATAGTTTATTCATTCTAAAAGAATATGTTTTTCTTAATTTGCTAGTAAGTGTATGTATTAAAATATATTCTCTGAAAAAATGAGATTAAATTATATATCAATAGCAATACATAACTTGAATAATCTGCAAATATTTAAACATTAACACATTTTAATAACCTGTGATTTTTTATCTAGAAATAATTAGAAAGTATTTTTATTTTAACAATAGTAGGACTGCAACTTATCACAATCTGTGATATGCACCTAGGAAGCCAAATATATCTGTCAATCATGTCTTTAAATCCTAATAAACAAAACTGTCCAATGTTATGCAATACTAGTATCTCTCATGAACAGCATCTGACTCAAAGATTTCATACCTACAGGTTTTGTCTCTAATTCTGTTGTCAGGATATGCAATCAAATTAGTAACATTTCTAAAACATTTTTTATTAAAAGCTTTGAAATGCTCAAGGCCATACTTTTACCTTTTCCACATTTGCAATGTGCTTAGAAAACATCTAGGAATGAAATATAAAAATAAAAATGATTCTGTGACTGAAAGACTATGGAAGTCAGTTTAGGAAACAGGTAAGAAAGTTAGCAGCTGATAGCTGACTGTGAGCATCCACTTCTGT
>NC_034591.1:25696299-25702802 GCF_900095145.1 Mus pahari
TTTGCCAGGCACTGGCATAGCCTCACAAGAGGCCGCTATATCAGGGTCCCTTCAGCAGAATCTTGCTGGCATATGCAATAGTGTCTGTGTTTGGTGGCTGATTATGGGATGGACACCAGGATCAAGAAGTGGGAGTGGATGGGTAGGGGAGCAGGGAGGGGAGGGTATAGGGGATTTTAGGGATAGCATTTGAAATGTAAATGAAGTAAATACCTAGTAAAAATTGGGAAAAAAAAAGTTAGCAGCATGCCTGAAAATTGAGCCAGGGTGTTAACGTTCTTTTATTTTTTTCACATTTTTCTTCTCTTCTCTTTCTAGTAAAGATACTAGAGATGAAAAACAAAACAAAACTAAACAAAACAACAACAACGACAACAAAACCTGAGGAAGTCCTCACCAATAATAAAGGCAAAGTAAAAGGAAGAATACCCGGAGTTGAAGCAAACTGAGGACACATATCTGTGACTTCTAATGACTCTTGGCCTTGCTCAGCAAACAAAGTTTGGAGACTAAGCAATAGAAAATAAATAAATAAATGAATAACAGGTCACTGAAAATTTGAGGAGATAATCTAAAAATTCCATGATCCAACAAAAGTCTAAACAGAATATATCAGACTCTGAGTCATAGAGCAAAGCTAGTTTTAAAACCTAAAAGTAGAATTGCCATAGAGTAGGCTATACCCCTCCTGAGCACATGCCCAGTGCTTCCTACAGAGACAACTGCACATCCACATTTATTGGTGCTCCATTTACAATGTCCAGGGAATGGAATCAATACCCCAGCAAGTTGATGAATAGGTAATGAAAATCTGGTATATGCACACAGTGGAATATTACTCAACTCTTAGGAGGAATGAAATCATGGAATTTGCAAGTAAATGAATGACACTGGAAAAGGATATATAGTGAAGTCACTTAGGTTCCCAAATGATAAATGTCACATGTTCTTACAGTACACACACACACACACACACACACACACACACACACACACACACACACACGGCATATATTTGAAAGGGAGTTGAAACTAGTGTGGAGGGAGAGGTAGGACCTGCACAGAGAAGACATGGGAGGGTTTGGAAGGAGGTAAAGGAAGAGGAGACACAATATAATTATATTTCAATTAAGGAAAAATTATTAAGGGAAACAGTCCAGCAAAGAAGGGTGAGTCCTCTTGCCCCGCCCTAGTGGAGGAACTACTGAAGTTGGTGACTGCTGAGGGGGAAAGAATCACTTTTCTTTGCTGAAATGGCCATTGGTAGGTTGCCCATGTTCCATTGGATGACCATACACACAAAGACATATGCACAGCACTAATGGTCTCAACAGAAAAAGAACACTGTGAGATTGGGAAGGAGATGAGAGGTATGTCAGGAGCACAGGGCGAGGTGAGACAAAGGAATGGAAGGTGGACATGACCAAGACACATTGTACACATGTAGGAAGTCTTCATAAACAAACAAACAAACAAATAAATATTGATGCACTTTTGTACAAATATATATACTACATTTTTGTTTGTTTGTTTTGTGATACAGGGTTTCTCTGTCTAGTCTTGGTTGTCCTGAAACTCACTCAAATGACTAGGCTGGCTTCAAATTTATAGAGATCCATCTGCCTCTGCTTCCTATGTGCTGGATTAAAGGCATGCACAACTAACATCCAGCTTTATATATACGTTTTGACTATAATATAAAAGGGCAAATATATACCTTGACTTTGACCACTATATGTGAAGAGAATATCATATATAGTTATGTAGCTAGGTAGTTGTATTTAGTTATCCATGTTTCTAATACTCCATTAAATACTTAAGCAATACTAGTATCTATTAATATTTCCCTTCCTATGTTGAATAGTGCTTTTTCTCAAAGGTAACTTCAGCATTTGAGGAATTTTGCATTAACTTTTATGGACAAACATTTTATTTTATTTTATGTGTATGAGTATTTTGTCGGCATATATGTCTGTGTATTTTGCATGACTAGTAATCAGACAGGATAGGAGAAGATATCAGATCCTCTTGGACTTGTGTTATAGATGGATTTGAGCCATTAAGTGGGTGCTAGGAATTGAACCTATGTCCCCTGAAAGTGCAGCTGGTACTCTTACCTACTGAGGCATCTCTCCAGCCCTACAGTAGTTAATCTTATCTGTTGGCTGTTTGAGGGTTAGAAGATTTTTAAAGCACACTTCTGAAAGTGCTCATGTGATGCTCTTTTCATAAACAACTAGTTCAAGACCTAATAAGTGTGTTAATATAAAGTCACACTATGAGGATGTTACTGGAGGGTGGTTCAGGGTTGGAGGTGTTGTATTTAGAGTGGATCCTGTATCCATCTGTATCCATTCTGACACTTTCTGTGTTTACTCTCTCTGGTACTTTTTGCTCATCACGTTAAGAAAAGTAGCTATACAGTCTTAAATTCACCTTAACTTGTCTCTTTCCAAGAACCATCTCTCAAAATCTGTATTGTTTCCTCAGTACAATAGTCATAGTATCCACATTCCTTCGGTCTTCTTTGGTCATTTACTTGTTCAGCTATAATTCAAAAAATAAAAAATTGGGAGGGGTTAAAGCTTGACATTTTTGGCCCTGAGTCATTAACATAAGTATAAATAAGTATATACTACCAACGTTCCCACAGCTAGGGCCCTAGAACCTTCAATATGCATGAAGAAAGGACATATAAAAATGTACAGAAAAGCAGGGACCAGGTGGGCTGTGTTTGCTCTGATAGGGGATACTAACTACACAACTAAGAACCTCTGCTCTTTATGATGTCCAGCCCACAGGGAAGAGTTAGCTAGTCTTGGTAGGGTGTGTCTGTAGGTAAGCAGTCTCGGGTTGTAAACACCCAGAATGAAGAGACCAATCTTTATACACACTGGACAATTGTTCCCAAGCATTCATACTTGGACCAAAGGAAGGCTGTGCCATTATGAGCCTGACAGTACTGGGATGGCTTTCCCATTCTTGTGGATCAGGGGCCTTGGATCCTTGACATGGTGGTGCCCATGCCAATAGTATGTAATGCATCCAAGACTGGAACTGCTCTTGACACATGTACTCAAGGCTTCCTTGGTCCCCTAGAGTATACTGATCCATGATTTTTCTGTATATGAATCTATCCGTTCTACTGCAGAGGGCTAAAGCTTTGGCATTGCCACATGAGTGAGCTTGGTCATAGGCAGTAAGATGAGGCCACATTGGCCATATCCTCATTTGCAACTTTCTAAGATTTTTGTATCAAAGCCATGGCAGCATTCCTATCATTGTAAAGATTATTGTTTGAGACCCATGAATTCTTGGAGTAATTGTAATTCTTATAATTTGCAGAACTAGGTTGTTAATAAAGATATTTCAATTTGTAGAAGCTTTTAAACTTATATGAGCTATTTTGTTTAAATTGATCACATTTGTCTTGTTGGATTTTTCTCATAGATTCTGTAAATCATGAACAGTCTGATACTTGGAAAATCAGAATAAAATGCAAATATGTTTTTCTGACTAGAAGGAGCCTAATGGAGCCTAGCGATTCATTGGCTGTATCTACAGGGACTCAGTGTTCTGCCTTTTTACAAGTACCAGGTCACTAAGAAGAAAACACAGTCCAGCAGCCATACTTGCATTTGAAATTTAAATGAAGAAAATAGCTAATAAAAAAAAAAGAATATCCTAAAAAGAAGAGAACCTAAAGAGTAACATCAGTGAAATTACAGAGAGATAGGAAAACATATATCATACGAATAAAAACTTTTTTGTTCTTAACATGTTTCTATAATGTTCATATCATGTTCTATGATTCGTGGGTCATATAATGTCATTAGTAGTTCTTTAACCCTGTCTCTGTTCCTGTCTTTGTAGTATGAAAGCAGCCATTGGTAATATGTCCATGAATTGAATGATTACGTTCTGAAAAATTTGTATTCATAAAAATCAACCTTGTTTGGTTATACTTCCCAATCTTTAATACAGCTGGGATGCTCATTTTGTTCATTATTTGAGAAAATCAGAAAATTCACTGGGATGTTAAAGATTGTGGGGGAAATGTAACATGAACATTAATAAGGAGATTAAATTATCATATACCCTTTTCATATTATAAAATAAAGAAATAAAATTTGTATGTGAAAGTTTCAACTAAGAGTTTTAGTAATTAAAATAGAGTGTTAATCCTTAAAATGGGAGGAGAAAGACCACAGGCCCGAGGCATCTTTGCCAAATTAACTAAAGCAAACAGCCAATTAAAGCAAGCTTTCTTACTTATATACACAGTCTGCCTCCCCAACCTGAAGGTGGGGTTTGAGAGGTCAGCACTGGCTGTGAGGAAGACAAGGTTATTATAGCTTAGGGGTGGTGGTTTTCCAAATGGAAATTGCAGTTTGGTAGGCAAAATAAGTGGAGTTACAGAAGTAGAATATAAACAGTTGGTCAAAATAGGTACCTTCTGAACAAAGGTAGGGCTACAAGATTGTCATTAGAGCTTTTTGAAATGAAGACATGATTGCAAGGTGGTCATAATGTGGTCATAACAACATGTGGTCATAACAGCAGGTGATCATAATAACCCTTTGAAAAAAGGTATGGTCCTGGAACACTACAAATGTAGTCGAGGTTACAGGTGAGGTATAGCCCAGTCCTTGAGAAATAGAGGTTTAATCCAAAGCAAGAATGAACCTTGTATGCTTTTCTATAAGATGGCTTTTGAGGCTAAGATGCAGGCAGGCTGGTTCATTAAAAGAACAATTAGAAATGTGCGAGTTGACTGTAGTCTCTGAAAGAAAAGTTATTTCTTGTGAACAGCTTCCAGCAGTCATTAAATTAAAGAATACACCGTGGAAATTATATTTGAAGAGAACACCAGGAAGCTTTGCATCTGGGAAATGTCTGGTTAAACAGACAGAGGTGATCCTCCGCATTTCTTGCATTTATGCTAAAACGCAAGCACTTACTTCTTGGGAAAAGGTTTCTGATTGCAGGTTCAAATATATCATCTGCACTCTGATGTCGAAGGTTAAGAGATATTCAATGGGATGTGGTTAGTGAAATGTCATGTGGCAGAATTCTGATCGCAAAATGCTGCAAAATGAGGGGTCATGGCAACCCGCGGTGTGAAGGAAAATGTCAGTAATGGAACGGGCAGTAAATAACAGCTTTGGGCTTGTTATCTAAATGGACATTGGCAATTCATTTTTCCTTCCCTTGATCATTTAACGTCCTCCTCCTGATAATCTATGCATAGGCAAGCACCTGCTGCGCCTGCTCTGCCTCACTCTTCTTTCCCACACTCATTTTAAGCAGGCACTGTTGGAGTGACTTTAAAAATGAACAAAAAATGATATTAAAACAGTGAAGTCTGTCAGGCTCAAGGCCAGCTCTTCTTTCTCACAACACACTCTGTTAAATAAAATATGGTAAACTGAAGACTATAAAATGGCAGAGTAGAGCCCTTGAGCAAGGTAGATTTGGCAAAACGATTCATAGTTTTTCAACTTTAAGGTCATATTAAAAGAGACTCCAGTCTGCCTGACTGTGTTCTGTGATGCTCAATAAATTTTCACATCTTCTGAGACAGTCGAATCTTATTGGAGGGACTTTGTGAGATCTTACGATCTATTCCACTTACAATTGCCATCACTGAAACATGTTCAGTGTGGCAGGCATGAAGCCAGTTTGTGTGAGTGTGGTAGTGTCTTTGAAAGAAGTTACTGTTTAGGCAAGACAAATGTATTTTCTAGATTAGCAGTCAGTGATCCCATCTCCCAGTCCCCCAGTGCTTTTAACCTCATATAGTCTCACATCCTCAAGTAAGAACTGGTCTTGAAATCTTCTACTCATAAACATAAATTCTACTCATAAAAATAAATTAAATTTTACTCAATTAAATAAATTATGACTTCATCATAGAATGGGGACAAAGTTACTTCTAATTTATTTATAGCTCTGTCAATTTACCATGAAATTAACTATTTAATTTTTCTTTTTGGGGAGCGGGATTCGAGACAGGATTTCTCTGTATAGCTAGCCTTGACTGTCTTGGAACTCACTCTATATACCAGGCTGACCTCAAACTCAGAAATTGACCTGCCTCTGCCTCCCAAGTGCTGGGATTAAAGGCGTGTGCCACCATTTCATTTTTTTTTAAACAGGTGAATATCGTTCCACCTGTTATTGTCTAAATGTATCACAGTTGTCTATTCACCAGTTGATGAATATCTAGGTGTTTCCATTTCCTGTGTGTTGTCAATAGAATAATAATAAGCATGAATGAGTAGATAGCTTTATAGTAGGCTATAAAATTCTTTGGGACATTACCAAGGGTGGAATAGCAGGATCTTGTGGTAGATCTATTTATAGCAATTTGATCTGATTTCATAGCAGCTTCATCAGGTGACACCACTACCAACTGTGACTGTTCCACTTTCCCCACTGTCTTAGTCAGGGTTTCTATTCATGCACAAACATCATGACCAAGAAGCAAGTTGGGGAGGAAA
>NC_034591.1:25703477-25722397 GCF_900095145.1 Mus pahari
TCTTCTGCTGCATATGCAGCTAGAGACATGAGCTCTGGGGGTACTGGTTAGTTCATATTGTTGTTCCACCTATAGGGTTGCAGACCCCTTCACCTCCTTGGGTACTTTCTCTAGCTCCTCCATTGGGGGCCCTTTGCCATGCACTGGCATAGCCTCATAAGAGAGAGCTATATCAGGGTCCTTTCAGCAAAATCTTGCTGGCATATGCAATAGAGTCTGGGTTTGGTGGCTGATTATGGGATGGATCCCCCAATACTGAAGGGCTGAGAAGCACCTGAAAAAATGTTCAACATCCTTAATCATCAGGGAAATGCAAATCAAAACAAAGCTGAGATTCCANCTCACACCAGTCAGAATGGCTAAGATCAAAAATTCAGTTGACAGCAGATACTGGCGAGGATGTGGAAAAAGAGGAACGGTCCTCCATTGCTGGTGGGATTGCAAGCTTGTACAACCACTCTGGAAATCAGTCTGGCGGTTCCTCAGAAAATTGGACATTGTTCTACTGGACGATCCAGCAATAACTCTCCTGGCCATATACCCAGATGTTCCAACTGGTAATAAGGACACTTGCTCCGTTATGTTCATAGCAGCCTTATTTATAATAGCCAGAAGCTGGAAAGAACTCAGATGTCCCTCAACAGAGGAATGGATACAGAAAATGTGGTTCATTTACACAATGGAGTACTACTTTGCTATCAAAAACAATAATTTATGAAATTCTTGGGCAAATGGATGTATCTGGAGCATATCATCCTTAGTGAGGTAATCCAATCACAAAAGAAGTCACTTGATATGCACTCACTGATAAGTAGATATTAGTCCAGAAACTTAGAATACCCAAGATACAATTAGCAAAACACAAGAAAATCAAGAAGGAAGACCATTGTGTGGATACTTCATTTCTCCTTAGAATAGGGAACAAAATACCCATTGAAGGAGTTACAGAGACAAAGTTTGGAGTTAAGTTGAAAGGATGGACCATCTTTCTTTCTTTTGTATATCCTGGATATGAACTCACTATCAAATATATACTTGATAGGGTTTTTCTTATTCTGTCAGCTGATTCCTCATTAAAATGATACCAGTCTTTCCCAAACAGTAACTTTTTTTAGTTTCATGAAGTTATGTTTATTAAAATTGTTGGCTTTCATGCCTGTAGTACAAGGGATCCTGTCATAAAGTCCTTTTCTGTGCTGGATCATGTTTCTCTATCCTATCAGATTCAGCATACCTGATTTATGTCCTTCACCCATTTTGAGTTCTGTTTTGAGTAGGGTTAGATATACAGCCATCTATTTAGTTTGTCCAACACCATTTTTTGAAGATGACTTTTCTTCAATATGTTTTGTTGGCTCTGCTGTCAAAAATCAGGTGGCCCCAGAAGTGTGGATTATCTATGTGTCCTCAATTCTATGCCATTGATCAAGGTCTATTTTTAACCCAATACTATAACATTTTATTGCTGTAACTGTATAGTATAAGTTAAAATTTGGAATAGTGATACCACCAGAAGTTTTTATTGTTCAGTATTTCTTTGGTTATCCTGGATATGTCATATTCCATAGAAGTTTACTCAATTTCTGTGAAGAAATGCCTTATTTTTAAATGGAGTTTCCATTAACTCTATTGATTGGTAGTTAGGATAGCAACTTTTACAATATTAATAATTAACAATTAGCATTAGTCAATGAGCATAAGTTTCCAACTCTTGAAAAAGTCATGCCTTCCTTCCTTCCATCTTTCCTTCCTTCCTTCCTTCCTTCCTTCCTTCCTTCCTTCCTTCCTTCCTTCCTTCCTTTCTTCAATGTCTTAAAATTTTTTACTGAACGAATTTTTCACTTCCTTGGTTATATTTATTCCAAGATTCTTTTTGTTTGGTTTTGACTCTTGGGCATGGGATTGTTCCCTTGTTTTTCCTTATGCTTGTTGTTTGCATGTATGAAGACTGCTGATTTTTCAATGTTAACTTTGTATCTTTTATTTTGCTGATCTGCTAATCAACTGTAGGAAGTTTATGAGAGTCTTTGGGGTATTTTATATACAGAATCATTTCATCTCCAAATAAGAGTTCTTTGACTTCTTCCTTTCCTATTTGTATCCCTTTTATCTTCTTAGTTACTGTAATGGTTCTTTTGAACTGTCAACTTCTCTGGATTTGGAGAACTCTAAAAATAAATCCAATAAAACACACTTGTGTGTGTGTGTGTAAGGGTCTCTCAAGATGATTGACATGTGAGCCAGTGAACTGAAGGGGAAGACCTGTTCTGATGTAGATACATTGTTCAATATGCTGGGGACTTGGATTCAGGAAAACAAAAGAGCAGGGGAGAATCCCACCCTTGTGTGCAGTCTAATTCCTGATTGTATACTTTTTATTTTTCTTTCTGTCTGCTTTGTTTTTTTTTTTTTAACTGTGATTTTTTTATTAGTTTCTTTATTTACATTTCAAATGTTATCCCCTTTCCTAGTTTCCCCTCCCCAAATCCCCTATCTCCTCCCCACTCCTCCTGCTCCCCAACCCACCCTCTCCCATTTCTGATCCTGGCATTCTACTATAATGTGGCATAGACCCTTCACAGGACCTACGATCTCTCCTCCCATTGATGACCAACTAGGCCATCCTCTGCTGTATATGCAGCCAGAGCCAAATGTTTTCCACCATGTGTTTTCCTTGATTGGTGGTTTAGTTCCAAGGAGCTCTGGGGGTACTGGTTAGTTCATATTGATGTTCCTCCTATAGGGCTTCAGACCCCTTCAGCTTCTTGTGTACTTTCTCTAGCCCCTTCATTGGGGACCTTGTGCTCCGTCCAATGGATGATTGTGAGCATCCACTTCTGTATTTGCCAGGAACTGGCAGAGCCCCTCAGGAGACAGCTATATCAGGCTCCTGTTAGCAGGCTTTTGTTGGCATCTGCCATAGTGTCTGGGTTTGGTGGTTTTTTTATGGGATGGATCCCCAAGTGGGGCAGTCTCTGAATGGCTGTTCCTTCAGTCTCTGATCTGAACTTTGTCTCTGTAATTCCTTCCATGTCTGTTCTGCTTTTATTTGATTGTTTTATTTTGTGCTGCTGTTGTTAGCCTTTGAATTTGTGCTTAACAGGTGATTTTCCAGGGAACTTCTAGTCTTAAGACCCATGTGAGACTGTTTCGTTGATTTCTATGGGCTTTGGAATTCCCAGCTTCTTGGAAAGATGTTGTTGGTTTCTCTGGCTCTCTAGGTCATAGACAGCTGCAAGACTATCCAGAATTTGATTGAGTAAGCTAACCTAATGCATCCTCTTTTATAACTAAAACTATAACTATAATTATATTTATAATCTATAATCATTGATCTTTTTGTATGTTTATAAACATAAATACAACATACTCTGACTCCTTCCTTAATTATTTAGAAAGATTAAAGCATACACTTTACTCAGTGTTTATAGTAGTACTGCTAAGCTTTGTACTTGGTAGATGCTGATTAAATTTAATTTAAAAATAACAGTTAGTTTTTCTTGTTTTACATCTCCTACGTGACAGTCTTAAGCAAGTAAAAGTGTGTGGGCCTTGATTTTTCCTGTGTTAAAATTTTCCATTTTAACTGAAAGAGTTTCATATGATGGTAACTGGAACTTAAAAAGATTTGCTCCCTGTGTTAATGGTTTCTGTCTTGATACCAGTGCACACTGATTTTTCACCATGTAGCTTGACTGTTTTCCAATGTGACCAACTGTGTACAAATATTTTAATAATTTTCTACTGTTTTATGGCTGCCTTTATGATGGCTAGTAATTTACTGATTTTGTTTTTCTTGTTTTTGTTCAGTTCATGTATTGTCATTTATTATTATTATTATTATTATTATTATTATTATTATTATTATTCAACAAGGTACTTTGGGAAGTTGTTGATGAGGGAATGTACAGTATTCTTTGAGACCTTCCACCTGCATCATATGTCTCTTTGTTTTTCTTTCAGAATCCTAGAACTGTCTTCTCCATGAATGTCACTAATCTGTGTCCTCAAATGACAGAAGTCCTGTGCTGGAACATCTATTAGATGAACAAGTTTGCATCATAGTCACCAAGAAGGAAAATACATCGTAAAATGATTTTGATACCATAGGTCTTTGTACTTATCCTGTTTCTGTCCAGGTTCCACAATCCCAGTTTTCACACACAGCTAGATCCAACCCAGTGCTATATCAAGTTTGTCCACATAGATATGAGTTGAACATGACTGTCACCAGTCTGTGATGCAGGACACTTGGCCCCATTTTTATATTCTGTCACTAAAGCTACTCTGCTAGGTTCCATGACAATTTCTTGCTGCTGTTTCTAATTCTATTCATGTATGTATTTTAATCACAGAGTGCTCACGTCTAAGAAAAACGTAAGGGCCCCACTATGAAGCTTTGAATGCTTTCGAGATCCCTTTTTGTTCTGTCCAGTGAACTCAAATCTTAAAATACAGAAGCAACCTGTGGTTTCATCTTGACTCTTCAGCTTTCTGTTCCATCAGCTATCATATCAAACCTTAAAGTTCAAAAACACTTCTACTAGCCTTATAAAAACTCACAGTTTAGTGAACACTGGCTTGTAATCCTTCACTTTTTTATTTTTCCTCTGTGCCAGCATTTCCTCTTTGAGCACAAGTTACTGATAGAAATATTTTCACCGTATTCTCTGAAACCCCTGTATATGCTCCTATTCTATAAACAAAAGGTATGTGCTATATGGTTCTTATGTCACATTGTGACATACGGAACATTGTAATTTGCAGTGATTGCTTTTATGTTTTCTTTCCCCCTGCCCCAGTACTAGAGATTGAACTCAGGACCTCACATATGCTTGACAAGCTCTCTATCACTGAATGTATCCACAGCCATTTCATGTGGTTCTTAAAAGTGTATTTTCTCCCATTATTTCCTGGAAATTTCTTAAACTCAAGAGTTATAGCTCTCATGTCCCTTCCTTACGTTGTACTTAATGTAAGAGATTCATACCAGTGGTGTAACTATTTGCCAAATCGCCCTGAGCTAAAAATCCAAAGGGAAATGTATAAATGTATAGTCCTTCTGATTACCCAATTTTAGGACAAAACGAATAGGTCGGTTTTATTTTTTTGTTGTTTTTTGTTTGTTTGTTTGTTTGTTTTCCGTATAGCTTCCCTTGTGGCAAAAGAGAAAGACAAAGCCATCTGCTCGGTTAGATCCATCTTAAAGATTCAAAATGAAACCTTGAGAAAAATTGGAGAGCAACTATTCTTTAAATTTTTTCACATTATTAAAAACAATTTTATTTCAACTGGAGCAACTTGATAATAAGCTCCAATTAAAGTAAAATATAAGAACAGAAATCTTTTCTCAAGGTTGCTATTCATTAGTCAAGTAGTGAAAAGCACAAATGTCTCTCATATTCCTTTTTACAATATTTATCAAAGATAAATGGTGTACATTTAGTAAAGCTTGAAGCTATTCCTTCCTCTTAGTTTTCATTTGCAATAGTATCGATGACAGATTATTTTGAACAAATATGTCCAGAATAAGACAGAGACAGAATAATATTTGGTTAAATTAGCGAACCACAGCTGAGCCAGGAGGATGTAATTAGAGGCTATTTGAGGAAAGAACATTTAGTTATGGCAAGTTACAAAGATATCCAAAAGCTCTTTGGGCCACTTTTCCTTACAGAAGTGATTCAACGTTCTGCAGACAGACTAGAAATAAGGTTCGTTCTGGCACGACTCCATGCTGAGGAGGTGTTGTTATTCATATCCCCAAGGGCTCTCATATTTTACCCATTAGATGAAACACATATTATTAAAATGATCACACGCATGCAGACTCAGAGAAAATTTTCTCATCCAGCACAGGGCTCCTGGAGTTTTTTTTTTTTTTTTTTTTTTTTTTTTAACATGGGAGCATTGCATCCTTGTCAATGGCCTGAAGTGTTAGGTGTGAATGTCACTGATGTGGTCCCATAGAGAGTGCCCACATTTTCATCCTTTTGTCTATGAGTAGCATCTTCTGACAAAAAAATCACCCCACAAATCCATTAACATGACACAGTCTTTATCATATTATTTTCTTTCTATAATAAGATGTATTACTTTCTGTCGGAGATAATTATCTCTCTGAGGAGAATTTAAACTTCATTTTTATCATTTATTCTACCAACAGCTTTATTGTTAATCATTATATTAATATAGAAAAGCATTATTAACTAAATTGTATCAGGCTAAGCACTGGAATAACTAACAATCTTTGCAAAATAACCAGATTGCTATTGCTATGCGCTAAATGTATGGTGAGAAGTCACTTCTGTGGGTGCACATGCACAACACCTCACCCTAAGTAAGCTCAATGCTTACCAAGAATCATTTGGGTTTGCCTCTAAATATTGATTACAACTCCTCCTGCCTCCCACTGTGAATACTTTCCCCAGGCAGCTGCCATTCACTCCTTCATTCATTTATACATCTAACATGCAATGTGCATCCATTACTATGAAGTATTTTTTCAGGTTGTAGAGTTTGGTTGATACAAATAGACACAGCAAACAAGTCAAACAGCTCTCCCTCAGGAACATTTGGCAAGCACCTAGCACATCACCATGCCACTTTATTCCCTTCAGAAATGGTGTCTATTTCTCCTCCTTTTGAATATAGGCTACCCTGTAACTCATTTTCACCAATAAGGTGTGGCATCTATTGTATTATGTTGAGTCTGGCTTAATCTTTAAGTGTAATGACAGCTTTCCTTTTGATCTATTCCAGAAAAGATATTGGATCGTTTTGAGGACAGTATGGTGTGAGGAATGTCAAGACAGGCTGGTAGAGAGGCAATTTGGACAGGGATACTTAGTTACCCCAGCTATTCCATCTCATCCCAATTGAGACATCAGACGACAGTCCCAAGGATACTGTTTGAGATGGAGGAATCTCTTGGTTGACTCCAGTTCAGATTAGAAAACTTAAGAGAGAATCAAGTTGCATATTAAGTTCCATAATTGTTTTATGTAGCAATACAAAGCTAAAATATTTATAATAATTTAATTTGGTCATATATGAAATATTGCAGAGATACTTATGTTTGAGTATGAGAAAATGAAAATAAGGCTGTGGATGAAATCATGAGAAGCCCCGCTGAGGATTTTTTTGTAGACTTGAAAATAGAAGAATTCTCAGTAAGATACATAATTGAGAGAGAAAATATAAAATCTGAAGCACATTCTACATACATAGTATTTGCAAATCTATATATGTAGTATTTTATGTGTCTAAACATATTGACAACTCTGCTATTAGAAATGCCTTGCAGTCTCTAGCGCGTATCTAAATAGTACTTTTAGCTTTGAATGTTACTACATTGCTTTTATTGTTAGAAATATTACAGGATGTTAGAAGGCAGAGCCAGATTAACTTGAGCATAGCTGATTATCTGTGCAAGAAGTGTGTCCTAAACACAGAAGTCTGATTATCCCCTTCTCTACCTGAGAGGCATTTTATTCCAGTTATTGAGTTTATTCATCTCAGTAAGAAAATGCTATGGAAATGTGTTTATAGAACTTGTCCACATTATGGTTTTCATACTGTAGACATTTTATTTTGTATTATGAGAATATTTTCTCCAAGTATGTGACAGAGACACCAAATCTTCCATTCTACTTCCTATAGCCATGAGGCCATGCAATTGCTCTGGTCCAGGGAATTAAAATGTGAGTGGAACTGAGATGGTTCATTTCTCTTCAAAATACCTAGAAAGACACATCGATTATCATGATTATTCAGGTCCTAACACCTAGGACACAGTAATTAAAGTGGGTGTTAAAGTATAGATGATTGTAACTATGAAAAATTAGACTCTAGATTGCATAGTTCCCTAAAAAGAATGGAGAATGTCCTTTGTCTACCTACTCCAAATACGTAAAACAAATGAGTCATAAACTACTAAATTTAATATTGTGGAACTATTGTGCATCATAACCTAGTCCACTCTTCTAATACTATATATATATATATATATATATATATATATATATATATATATAAAATATATCTCTTATATATATATATATATAAGAGATAGTTCATTCATTCATTCATATATCTAACAGGCAGTGAGCATCCATTACTATGAAGGATTTTTTGATTGTAGAGTTTGGTTTTCACAAATAGATGTACTCAATGCTTACAGTAAAGTCATGGTCTAACGAGGAAAGAAGACAAACAGATTTCCCTCAGAAAAACTTAAGAGGCACCTAGCAAATGTTCCAACACTACTGTGCTCTGGCCATAGTATGTACTAGTGATGGGTGGCTACCTTAGTCTTGAGAGAATGATGCTTATCTGAGGTTAGGAAGATGAGTGAGGGATAAGGAAGAAGGGTCAATGCTTAGTTATGCTGTGTTGTTGCCTAGAAACGAAGCTCTTGTGAAGCACTCACTGAGATGAAGCTTGGTATACAGGTCCAGATGATAAGATGGTCTTCACCATCTTGCATCATATACACGAAAAGTAAGTTTTGATAGTTTTAAGACACGTTTATGTGTAGCTATTACTGTACCGAAACCTACTTCATTCTGAGATATAGAACCTTAAACCTAGAGAATAGCTCATACCAAATCACCTAGAGGTTAGAGAGGTCATGGTACAATATCCTTACTACAGATCTTCTGATAGAAAGGCAGCAGAGAGATGTCGTTAAATAGGAGAGAGGGCAAAAGGCCCTTCCTGCTATGTTAAAGCTTTTCTATTTTATTCTGTAAGCACACATAAAAGATAATTTGGGAGCAGAGGTATCTAAGGTGTAATGCCTTAGATATCTACGTCTGTCCATGTCTGTCTGGTCCTGTGCTAAGGTGGCCCCCTTTTTTAAAAGGCCGCAGATAAAGATTTTAAATTTTTCAGTTGTCCCATTGAAACAGCCATTAGGCATGTTGATGACATACATAGCACTGACAACTTTTTGTTTTGTACTGTCCAAAAAGGGTCGTTATCAAAGCCTTAAATCTGCTGCCCATCACTGCACCATACCTTGTTTGGGGGATGTTAATATCTGCTAAAAAGTAAAAGTGAAAACCTTCCCTCTTTTAAGATTTGCTTGAGAGATGGAGTAACACGTCGATTATCTGTGGCAGTGGGGAAATGAAACTGTCACATCAATTACAAAAGCTGCTAAGTTGCCAGCAGGAAAAGCATTGATTCTCAGGGAGTTCAGATCTGTAATTTCAGATACCTTTGTCATCTTACTGAATGGGAAACTTTGAAAAGAAAATCACTTCTTCCATTCACAACAATACCCATCATTGGAGTCTTTGAAAGGAGCTGATAGAGATTTCGTTTTGAGACGTTCTCAGTTGTTGTTAATTTTTATTTCTAATTTAATTTTCATTTCTCCTGTCGGAGATATCAATCCATCAGCTCACTGGATTCTCAGGGGGACTCAGAACGAACAACACAGGCCTTCTTAAAAGTACACATTCTGCGTTGGTATCTCCATACACAAGAGCACATTTCTATCAAAAACTGAAATTCTGGCCATAGTTTTCTTACCCTCCTGCCACCTTTACTGCTATGATCAAATTTTTTATGACGTAAAAACTGGGATTTTTTTTTTTTTGTAAAGCCTTGGAAAAAATTTGTATCTCTTCAGACCAGACAAAACTTCCTATTTAGCTCAAAAAGACACAAGGAAATACTAAGAAAAAAAAAGGCATGCGAGGTTTGACTAGGTAAAAGTGAGAGATGTCCGAGAACAAAAATTGAGAGCTGTTTGTTTGTTTACTATTTGCATGTGTTCTGCCTGTCCTAATTATCAGCCAATGGAAACTCCGTGTCCATGTCCAACAACCAGTTCCCAGGATCCCTGTGTCATGAGGTCATATGCATGTTGTTTACTGATTTCACAGAAATAACTATACCCTCAACATTCCTCACAATTCTTCTGTCTCTTTTACAAACAGACAAAAAGACAGTGATTCTGAACTCAAGTGTGTGCCTGGCTCTGCCACGTACCCAGGCTACTGGGTATTTGGTGAAAGTAATGAATGCATCTTTGAAGTATGTATGCCACAAAAATCTCCAGTGCTCACGACACACTCTTCTCTCTGAGATGACCATAAAGGCCATGTTTTCAGATGGCATTGAGACAAGATGGAAGGAACTTAGTTTCCTGGTTCAGCACTGTGAAGGATACAGACATTTCAGAAATGCTCTAAACGGTTGTGCATTTTTATTTCTCATTGAATTTTCATTTTTCTCTTCATTGCCACCTAGGACATTGAAGTTTGGTAATTATTTATTCAAGTGGGAGACCATTTCTTGTTCTCATAATATGAGATATTTCTGGAATTCAGGAAACATTGCCTAATTTGGAAAAGAAAGAGAAATAGCAGGATCCCAGAAACTCAAGATTTCTGAATTATTCCTCTGATAAATTCTACGCTTACCTTATTGTTAAGACTGTATTAAAAATGATGCTTCAGAGGTTATTTTAAATAGTTATCTCATTTTTTAATTTTGGTTAGAATATTAACAGAGCCATGATGTATTTTATGATATTATAATTTATGTAAATGCAGCAGGTAAAACACATTATAACAACTAAAACAATATGGCATAACTCTGTAAAGGGAATTTCTCAAAGTACTGTGACTCTCTTTGTTTGTATTAAAGCACATTTTAAACAGCCCATTTGTTCAAGTGAGACAAACGAATCAGTTGAATAAAATGGTGGTTTTGCACCACCAAATGCCGAGTCATTGGGATGGAGAAGGTGTTTGTATGTCTCAATTTTCAGAGAGATCTCATGCATTCCCAGGACCTACATGTCTATCCCAACTCCAGACATTCCTTCAGCCTTTTGAGTACAACTCAGGTATTTGAGAGTTTGACAGTTGTTATAAGGAAGTGCACATATGATGTGTTGATGATTTTGAACCAGCAGACTTGCTTTATGGGAGCAGCCTTGTTATAAAGAGAAAAAACATTCCATTCCCCCTATGCTATGTTGGGTCAATAAAAAATACCATTAAGCTGAATAGATATTGTTTTCTGACCTTTATTTCTCGATATTTTTTTTTTGCTTATGTAACATATAATTACAATTTTTAACATTTCTTCCTTAAAAGTCCAGTTTTATGCAGAGACAATGGGTTTTTGATTTATTTGTAGAAAAATGCAGTTTTTAACATTTTGCTTCACCGACTATTTCGTATCTGGTATGCCAGAAGGACATTTTTAAAAATCCATTAGCTGCTTCCTTTAACCTTAAAATCTTAAGTCCATCCATGCACTAGCAAAGTGAGTCACTTTTACAGAGTGGGATGGAGAGTTTATATATTTGAATCAGCGTGCCAAGAAAGCTTATCCACCATGCCTCACACATCCATCAGGCTGGTGCATTTGTCAACTGCTGTTGATGGAAAGATGCATGTTCCTAGGAATACAGAACACACACTTTTTATGATTTTTTTTTGTGACATTGAAAAGATTATGTAGGATGGTAAGTAACTTTTAGATAGTACTATTATCAAGAAAATATTTTTCATAAATATTATGTCATCCTCTGTATGAAGAAATTTAAAACAAAATTTAGCCTACAATGGAACATTCTGAACCAGCAAACTTTAGAGAGTAACAGGCGTCATCCCCATTCAGGAAACTTATATAGTACACCATATGCCTACGTTACTTGTCTATAAACAGAGACAAATACTAAAGAATAAACACAACCTAAAATATACCATGCCCAATTTCTATATTAAGCAGGAGAACAATGGCAAATTTCACAATGTTCTTTTACCAGTTATTCATTCTGAATGACTGACTTGCTCATACTACAGTCACTCTTTGATTCTGCAAAGAATAATCCTCTAATCTCAGACATTTTTGTAATAATAGTTTTAAAGCCATACCGTGTTAAACTTAGAGAAACCTGTATCAGTAAAACTAATGCTGAGAAAGTTTTGATATCAAGGAAATAAAAGTAAACCATTTTTCAAAAGTGCAGTTTTGCACATAAAATCTAGAGATGTGTGATTTAAAAGAATCATATTTTACTTAGAATAGAGATAATATTTTTGTCATATTGTTGTATACCTAGTCTATAAAACATAATAGATGACTAATAACTATTACTGATTCATCATTTACTTTTCTTTTTAATTTATATCTTTTTAATTTATATGTTCATATATTTGTTGATTTATTGTATTACTGGGGATCAAAACTAGAGCCTTTTTCATGCTAAACAAGCATTCATCAATAACTTTCATTGAGTGAAATAAACCACCTTTCTTTTATTGGCTTCCAGAGCAACAATCTTTTCATTTCTATTATTGATCTAAAAGAAAAAGTGAGAATGTTGGTGGTTCTGTAAGTAAGCTGAGGGATAAAAATGATCTTAGTATACCATGGGGAAGGAGCCCCAAAGTGATCCTCGGTCCCAGGTCCTTGTCCCCTATTAGGATTTGAGATATCTTCCAGGGAGGATGCAGAGGGACAGCATTTAGTACTTAGTTTCTACTCTAGTGGCTTTAATAAGGAACAATCAGAAAGCTCTTTGTCACAGTGAAATAAAGGAACACTGGAGGGAAAGGTAGACCTTACTTCATTTTGATAATGACATTCATTTATTTGAAAGTTTATCATTTTACTAGTTACAGTGATGCTGTTTCTTTTCTGTGGTTGAAAGATAAATTAATTTGAATGCTATCTCCTTCCTTTTCCATTTCTTCCTTTAGTTATTAAAACTCTTAGCCTAGTACTACAAGACAAGCAATACACCAAAGAAGGAATAGTTGGAAGGATCTGAGCTTAAAGATCAGAGAGTTCTCTGGACCTCAGGGTTGAAATAGTGACTTAGCCTCTGGAAAATTGTTAATTCTGACAAAGTGATTTGGATTCAGTAAGTGTGAATTCTATTATCTGCAAAGAGAAAATGATAATGGTCCATTACCAATTGGATTATAACCTATGAAAATAAATGTTCTTAGAACAGGAAGAATAAATGTTAGCCTCACTCTTCACAGTAAACAAGATTCTCAAATGTTAGATTGAAAAGATGTTTTAGATTCATTGCAAATGATAATGGATGAAAATGAACTCAACATTATCTCTGTGTTGAGATAAATTCCACATGTGTCTGTTTTACATAAAGACACAAGCATGGGCAGGGTGAAGCAGCCAACATGTCAGAAATTAAACTTCCGTATCAATTTACAGCAGTTGCTTATCAAGAAAACAGAGCACACTCAGAGGTCTGTAGAAGAAGATTAAGAATATCTTTATTTTTATTAGATATTTTCTTCATTTACATTTCAAATGCTATCCCAAAAGCCCCCTATACGCTCCCCCCACCCTGCTCCCCAACCCACCCACTCCTGCTTCCTGGCCCTGGCGTTCCCCTGTACTGGACCATATAATCTTCGCAAGACCAAGGGGCTCTCCTCCCAATGATGGCCGACTAGGCCATCCTTTGCTACATATGCAGCTAGAGACACGAGCTCTGGGGGTATTGGTTAGTTCATATTGTTGTTCCTCCTTTAGGGTTGCAGACCTCTTCAACTCCTTGGGTACTTTCTCTAGCTCCTCCATTGGGGGCCCTGTGTTCCATCCTATAGATGACTGTGAACATTCACTTCTGTATTTGCCAGGTATTTGCATAGCCTTACAAGAGACAGTTATATCAGGGTCCTGTCAGCAAAGTCTTGCTGGTATATGCAATAGTGACTGGGATTGGTGGCTGTTTATGGGATGGATCCCCAGGTGGGGCAGTCTCTGGATGGTTGTTCCTTCCATCTCAGCTCCAAACTTTGTCTCTGTAACTCCCTCCATGAGTATTTTGTTCCCCATTCTAAGGAAGAACGAAGTAGCCACACTTTGGTCGTCCTTCTTGGGTTTCATGTGTTTTGCAAATTGTATCTTGGCTATTTTAAGTTTCTGGGCTAATATCCACTTGTCAGTGAATGCATATCATGTGAGCTCTTTTGTGATTGGGTTACCTCACTCAGGATGATATCCTCCAGATCCATTCATTTGCCTAAGAATTTCATAACTTCATTGTTTTTAATAGCTGAGTAGTACTCCATTGTGTAAATGTACCACATTTTCTGTATCCGTTCCTCTGTTGAGGGACATCTGGGTTCTTTATAGCTTCTGGCTATTATAAATAAGAATGCTAAGAATATCTTACCAAGCAATGGGGCCATTGTTCTAAAAGATGGGCAATATGAGGGAGCAAGAATAGTAGGAAGATAGCATGCTGAATCATCAAAAAGAGGTCATTCATCTCTAAGTGCAGATGACCTATTATAGGGTATTGATTGGCAAGAATATATAAAACACAATAGAGCACTGAACACGAATGGCTGAGTCTAAACTTCTAAAGAATCATATGTTCCACCTAATCAACTCCAATTCATAAGAAAGCAAATTGTCTTTTTCTCTTTTGCTTCTAATATGTCTTAGAGAGTAATTTTATTTTTTAGAAGTAAATCATATGGTTAGTTTTCCTTATCGTCAATATTTCTAAAATTTTGACTTCAGTTTACTCTTTATAAAGTGTGGTATTTATATAAAGTGTTTTATTTAATGTTTTGTACTTTAAAATAATAGCTTATTATCTAAGACTATTATCTTGTATTTAAAATAATAACCAATTACCTAAGGACTAACAAAATCAGAGTACACAATTTGTAACAATCATGTAACGTTAGTGGCACTGTTCAAACATTTTGTTGGATGTTGTTTGTATTGTTGTTCACTTGGAGATTTGTACTTTTCATTTTTATTATTTTGCATATTCGTTTTAATAACAAATGTCAGAACTTCCTTCCTGGTTTAGAGACCCCCAAATTGAAAATTCAAAATTTCCATTTTCTCAGCAGCTCTCAACAGCATGCAGTTTCAGTTTGTCTAGAAGGGGTGAAGAATCAGCCTGCCTTCATCAGAGGCTTAAAAACCATGTTATAGTAAGGACAAACTAGGTTCCTTGGTGTGTATGGTTAAACCACTCTTTCTCTAGGATTGAGCTATGTTCTACTAAAAACTTTAACTACAAATGGTCTGTACTGACTATCCCAGTAATGACAAATATGTCTTTGTTTTAAAAAGTTGTTTGTAACAGTCTTGCAAACATACCTCTCTTTCAAAAGGTCATATGATCACTTATGACTACCTTGTTGTGACTAGCTATTGTTATGACCACCTTGTGATACCCACCGTACAACCACGTCTATCTTTCAGAAAGCCACTAATACTGACTTGTTATTATGCTCTGCTCCTGTGACCCCACCTACTTTTGCCTGCCGTATCCCTATTTGGAATCCTGATAACCCTGAGCCTTTTCTTGCTCACATCCAAAGTTGATCTCTTAAACCCTGCCTTAGGGGGAGGCAGCCCATGTATATTTAAAAATAAAAAAGGATTGCTTTAACTAATTTCTTTAATAATTTGTACATGATGATTTGGGTCAGTGGTGTTGGTCCTCCCATCTTTGGGTTTAACAATAGCTCATGAGATAGCAACTGGGCAGTCATCTTTTAATATCATGAATAATATTTCATGCAGCCTAAAGATTTCCTTAACAGGAACTGTTTCATATACTTAGAGATAGGTGTACATGTATGTCCTATTATAGGCAGCAATATAAAGAGAATTTTGCTGTGATTATATCCAGACATTTACCTAGGAAGATCTAAAAAAGAAAAAATATTCAAATAAAGTTGGAAGAAAAGTCAAAACTGAAAGACCAATCCTTTCTACAGATGTACTGAAACAACAACAACAACAACAACAACAACACCTTAAAAAAATGTAACAATTACAAACCACAACCAATCCCCAACCTATCAATCTCCAGTAATATAAACACATCACAGAGATAGTTGAAATATCAGAGCAAAAACTCAGTCTTACTTTGTAAAAGAAAATATAATAGAGAATTGCCGTGCCAGAAATGGAATAAGATCCAGGCTTGAGAGCTACAGAAGAGAAAGCATGCAATCATCTGACCACCAGAGCAGGCAAGAGAGCCATCTTGTATCCCTCCTCCCTCATAGAACAATCTGCTAAGGAGAGTGCACGGGCTGCAGAAGCAACAGAGCTTCTGGAACAGGGCCCCTTTGGGGCCTTCATCTTCAGCCAGGAGTCAGAGGTGAGCTCCAGATATCTGTGCACATTCCCTGCAAGAAGAGAGCTTGTTTGCAGAGAGTGCTCTGACCACAGAGACTCAGGAGAGAGCTGGACTCCCAAGAGTGCTGACAGAGGCTAACAGAATCATAGGAGGAACAAGCACCAGACAGAGATAGCTATAACAACCAATTCCAGAGATTACCAGATGGTGAAAGGCAAACGTAAGAATTTTAGGAACAGAAACCATTTACCATCATCAGAACCCAGCACTCCCACCACAGCGAGTCCTGAATACCCCAACACACCCAAAAAAGCAAGATTCAGATTTAAAATCTTATCTCATGATGCTAGTAGAGAATTTTAAGAAAAAAATTATAACTCACTTAAAGAAATACAGGAGTACACGGCTAAACAGGTAGGAGGCTTTAAAGAGGAAGCACAAAAATTCCTTAAGGAATTACAGGAAAACACTGCTAAACAAGTAGATTCCCTTAAAGAAGAAACACAAAAATCCCTTAAAGAATGACAGGAAAACACAACCAAACAGGTGATGAAATTGAACAAAACTATCCAAGATCTAAAAAGGAAAGTAGAAACAATAAATAAACCCCCAAAAGAGGCAACTCTGGAAATAGAAACCCTAGGAAAGAAATCAGGAAATATCAGCAACAATGCAAGAGATGGAAGAGGGAATCTCAGATGCAGAAGATTCCATAGACAACATGGACACAACAGTCAAAGAAAATGCAAAATGCAAAAAGATCCTAACTCAAAACATCCACGAAATCCAGGACACAATGAAAGAACCAAACCTACAGATAATAGGAGTAGATGGGAATGAAGATTTTCAACTTAAAGGGCCAGCAATTATCTTCAACAAAATTATATAAGAAAACTTCCCAAACCTAAAGAAAGAGATTCCCATGAACATACAAGAAGCCTTCAGAACTCCAAATAGACTGGACCAGAAAAGAAATTCCTCCCAACACATAATAATCAGAACAACAAATGCACTAAATAAAGATAGAATATTAAAAGCAGTAAGGGAAAAAGGTCAAGTAACATATAAAGGCAGGCCTATTAGAATTACACCAGACTTCTCACCAGAGACTATGAAAGCCAAAAGATCTTGGACAGATGTTATGCAGACCCTAAGAGAACACAAATGCCAGTCCTGGCTACTATTCCCAGCAAAACTCTCAATTACCATAGATGGAGAAACCAAAGTATTCCATGATAAAACCAAATTCACACAATATCTATCCATGAATCCAGCCCTTCAAGTGATAATAAAGGGAAAACCCCAACACAAGGACAGAAACTACACCCTGGAAAAAGCAAGAAAGTAATCCTTCAACAAACCTAAAAGAAGACAGCCACAAGAACAGAATCCCAAATCTAACAACAAAAATAACAGGAAGTAATTACTTTTCTTTAATTATTCTTAACATCAATGGACTCAATTNCCCAATAAAAAGACATAGACTAACAGACTGGCTACACAAACAGGATCCAACATTTTGCTGCTTACAGGAAACCCACCTCAGGGAAAAAGACAGACAATACCTCAGAGTAAAAAGCTGGAAAACAATTCTCCAAGCAAATGGTCTGAAGAAACAAGCTGGAGTAGCCATTTTAATCTCAAATAAAATTAACTTCTAACCCAAAGTTATCAAAAAAGACAAGGAGGGGCACTTCATCCTCATCAAAGGTAAAATCTTCCAAGATTTTGATTTCAATTCGGAGTATCTATGCTACAAATGCAAGGGCAGCCACAATCATTAAAGAAACTTTAGTAAAGCTCAAAGCACACATTGCAAATTAAACAATAATAGTTGGAGACTTCAACACCCTACTCTCATCAATGGACAGATCCTGGAAACAGAAACTAAACAGAGACACATGGAAACTAACAGAAGTTATGAAACAAATGGATTTAATAGATATCTACAAAACACCTTATCCTAAAACAAAAGGATATACCTTCTTCTCAGCACTTCATGGTGCCTCCTCCAAAACTGACCATATAATTGGTCACAAAACAGGCCTCAACAGTTAAAAAATTATTGAAATTATCCCATACATCTTATCAGATCAACACAGATTAAGGCTAATTGTTAATAACAGCATAAATAATAGAAAGCCAACATTCATGTGGAAGCTGAACAACACTCTACTCAATGATACCTTGGTCAAGGACGAAANAAAGAAAGAAATTAAAGACTTTTTAGAGTTTAATGAAAATGAAGCCACAACATACCCAAACTTATGGAAAACAATGAAAGCAGTCCTAAGAGGAAAACTCATAGCTCTGAGTGCCTCCAAAAAGAAACTGCAGCTTGACAGCAGAACTAAAAGCTCCAGAACAAAAGGAAGCAAATTCACCCAAGAGGAGTAGACTGCAGGTAATAATCAAACTTAGGGCTGAAATCAACCAAGTGGAAACAAAAAGAAATATACAAATAATCAACCAAACCAGAAGCTGGTTCTTTGAGAAAATCAACAAAATAGATAAACCCTTAGCCAGACTAACTAGAGGGTGCAGGGATAGTATCCTAATTAACAAAATCAGAAATGAAAAAGGAGACATAACAACAGAACCTGAAGAAATCCAAAGCATCATCAGATCCTACTAAAAAAGGCTATGCTCAACAAAACTGGAAAACCTGGATGAAATGGACAAATTCCTAGACAGATTCCAGGTACCAAAGTTAAATCAGGATCAGATTAACGATCTTAACAGTCCCATTTCCTATAAAGAAATAGAAGCCGTCATTAATAGTCTCCCAACCAAAAAA
>NC_034591.1:25724468-25733574 GCF_900095145.1 Mus pahari
ACATTTACACAATGGAGTACTACTCAGGTATTAAAAACAATGAATTTATAAAATTCTTAGACAAATGGATGGATCTGGAGGATATCATACTGAGTGAGTTAACCCAGTCACAAAAGAACTCATATGATATGCACTCACTGATAAATGGATATTAGCCCAGAAACTTAGAATATCCAAGATACAGTTTGCAAAACACATCAAAATCAAGAAAAAGGAAGACCAAAGTGTGGATACTTAATTTCTTCTTAGAATATGGAACAAAAGACCTATGGAAGGAGTTACAGAGACAAAGTTTGGAGCTGAGACGGACGGATGAACCATCCATTGAATGTTCCACCTGGGGATCCATCCCATAATCAGCCACCAAGTGGTCTGCAACCCTATAGGAGGAACAACAATATGAACTAACTAGTGCCCCCAGAGCTCGTGTCTCTAGCCACCTATGTAGCAGAAGATGGTCTAGTCGGCCATCATTGGGATGAGAAGCCCCTTCATCTTGCAAACTTTATATGCCCCAGTACAGGGGAAAGCCAGGGTCAAGAAGTGGGAGTGGGTGGGTAGGGGAGCAGGGCTGGGGGAGGGTATAGGGGATTTTCAGGATAGCATTTGAAATGTAAATGAAGAAAATATCTAATACAAAGTATAATAATAATGATAATTTAGGCGATTCAAACAAACCAGTACACACACACACACACACACACACACACACACACACACACACACACACGGCTATATACTAATGATGTAGTAGAAATTTCTCTATAGTTGTTTATAACTTTTGATCTTTTCATTCTTTTGTGAACAGTTTTCCTACATCATTGGTTACAGCTTTTTTGTTTTCTATTTATTATGTATAAGTAAAATGCTTAATGAAGAATGACTAAAGGAACTTAGCAAAAAGGAAAACAAAAGAGGGAAAAGAGGAGAAATGCCACAGGAGACAAAATAAGAGGATCACAGTATGGCTTTCTCTCCTCTTCACTTTCTTGCATTGGGTTTGGTTGCTGCAGCCCAAGTGTGACACTTTCTATGTATCTACAAGTGAATACACAATATATATGAGACTCTTATATTATTAATACAACTGGGGGAAAGGGTCAAGGTGTGTAGGGTCTCTAAATCCCTCAAGTTTCGATAGTTATATTTTGGAAACTCTGAACTCATATAGAACAACTGAAGCAAGACCTGGCTCTTGTTAGGTAGTGATAGGAGATGGTACACATTGAAACCACAAGTCACACATACATGTTAACGTGTGAACACCACATGTTACAGTTGAAGGGGTGATGTCAACATGAAACAGCATGAAAAATGAAGAGCTGGCCACCAGATATTAGATCGCCAACAGGATCTGATAAAAGATACACGATCTCTGAGATGCCAGACTGGCTAGCCTCTATGATACTATCCCTAACACTCTCCAAGGCACTCATTCTGACCACCATGGATCCGGAACATATTCCTGCTTCTGAGCAGCTACCTGTAGAAAAAGCCACCACCCATTCCAGCAAGGAACATCCTGTAGAGGAGTTAGTTAAAAGTAACAACAGGTGCTTCTTAGGAGCTGTGAGGAGGAAGGGCTTGGTGAAATTAACAACCTAGCAAGGCAGGGAAGAGGGGTGTATGCAATGCCTGCTGACTGACTCATTGCTCTCTGATAACCAAGGTCAATAAGTAAGAATACTGGGGTCAGAGACAATAGACATGATAGATGTGGGCTTTAGCCACCCCTAACTGGGTGGTTAGCATATGAATAGAGCATCACCTCCTTGCCAGGGAGCCTTGCATCATGGAGCTTGTGCAGCAGTGATCCTAGTAGCATGGAGAACAACATCATAATATCATAGGGAAGATGAGTTGCCAAGGTCTTTCCCCAGTTTCTTCTATAGCCTCATATAACTACCCACAGGGTAAAGTTCACTACTTCCTCCCTCTTTGCCTTCATTTTTTTACTGAAGTTTACATTATGCATGGCTTACTCACATGCCTTTAACTTTCACTGGAGTGTGGCAACAAACTAGGAGGCTCTGTCCAGTTTGTTCTTTGGTCACCATGCGTAAGTGCCACTCTAGACCTTTAGATGAACCATAGCTGCCCAAGAACAATCCGGTATACTGAAAACTTTGGTAACACATCTTTCGAAAATATACAGCAGTTGATAAAAGCAAAACAAAACAAAACAAAAAATAAAACCACTTGCATTTATTAAGCAGGCAAACATATAGGGGAAATAATAAACAAAAACTAATACACCAATCTTAGCTCCTAATATGTAAATAATTATACTATGACATTTTAAAACTCAGCAAATAGCCAGGTATAGTGGTATGCACTTTTAATCCCAGTGCTCAGGAGGCAAAGGTAGGTGGTTCTCTAAGTTTGAGGCCAGCCTGGTTTACAAATTGCGTTCTGAGACAACCAGAGTCATACAGGAGACCCTGTCTTGAAAATGTAAGAAACAGATGACAACAACAATGACAAAAAGAGAAACAAACAAAATAAACAACAGACTCAGTAAATACACTCCTGATTGTCTTCCTAGGGCAATGGAGATTTAATCCTATACATACTTTAAATCTTGTGCTTAAGTGTTTGCCATTTTATTTATAATGGCCAAACTTGAAAACATGTTGGAAAATGTCTTTTTTTTTTCTTTGAAAATATTCTACTTAGAGTGCAATCTGTATAGGGGGAGGATCCTTCAAAACCTCTTTCAGTCTTCTCTCGTTACCTTTGCTTCAGGATAGGAGAGCCTCATATAGTTACTGTGTCCTTCTGTATCTGCAAGGCATACACTTCAACACACCCAGTGGCTGCCCAGAACCCTAGTTCACCCAGCCTGTTTAGCATTAGACCTAGGATAAAGTATAATCTGTAGATAGGGCACCATCAGAGATGCAAGAACAACTACTAAAAGCACAACTATAAAAATAGAAGAAAAGTTACATGGATATAACCTCTGTTGAAAGAATCAGTACAAACAATAGTTTTGGATTCTGATTGAGTGTGGGTATAACTGAAATAGTGGACATGGAACACACGGAGGAGAGAGTGGATAGATAACCACCGTGTACTGTCCTCTCGAATGCTAGCAAAGGTTACCTGTCATTTCTCCTTTTTTTTTTTTTTTTGTGAGACGGGATCTTGCTGGGTTGTCTGGGCTGCCTTTGGCTGAGATTCTCCTGTCGTAGTTTGTAGAGTGTTGAGGTTACAGGGGTGTTCTAGCACAGCCAGCTTCCCACCCCTTCTTCTTGTGTCATTGTCCTTGTTGATCAGGCAGGACTGCTTGGTGAAGCTGCCCCCAAGGTGGCAAAGGGCAGTGTTCCTCTCAAAAGAATCCCATTTCATTATTACTGCCTCTTTGGTGTGCACACTAATAGACTTTAAACTTGCCTTGATTTTTTTCTACTTTTTTTTTTTTCTGTAAAATTATGAAACGTCATGAAACTGTCTTCATGTTAGAACATGGACTTTGAGGTACCCAAATAGGTGTTCCCAAGGGTGGTCGCTTAAATGGCTCCAGAATACATTTTCTCTTATTCCTTTCAAGATGAGAGCTGCAGTTTTTACACATTGACAAATGTTACAGACCAGCAAATGTTTGGCCATTTGAAAATCCTAAGACTGGTGTAATAATGAAAAGTTACTCAATTAATTCATCTTTAAACAGTCAGGTTATGGGTATTTTCATTCCTTACCAAGTCCTGTGGGTTTTTTTTTTTCCTTAATCACTTATTTTTCAGTGTTCGTGTAGTTCAGCTGGGCAAATAAAAGTAAAAAAAAAAAATAATAATAACAACAATTCTCTTATTTAAGTTGAAACCAGCTCATGTAAATCAAAACCAAGAGTGATGTACTAATTCATGTATATTATTTTAAGTTTATGTCTTAAAATAACTTTATCCATATCTCTTTAATTTTAGAGAAAAGTTTGTCAGCCTATTTTAGGGATCTTTTCATAGACTCCTTAGTTTAGCAAAGTTTACCCATAAGCATCAAATAGTAGAGGTTTAACTATTAGATGTTCAGATTCCAATAAATAATAATAGCTATGCTTTAAAAAATTCGACATCAAGAAAAATCTCCTTTGAAAGACTCTGGTAAGGAGTCAGTGGGGATCTTTTGAGAGGAATGCTAGCTAAGCTTTTGGGTTGAGAGAAGTTAACCATTTAAGTTAATAGGTTCTAAAAGGATTTATCTATTAGTGATGAATTCCAACACAGAAGTAGGCAAGGAGTGGCTTTTCCTGAGTGCCAGAAATAACCCAAGATAAGCTAATTAGCTTCTGGATCAACAACATTCCAATCTCCGCACAGGGCTGCAGTTCTAATCAATCGGCCAGTCTCTGCAGAGCCAGCTTCCTTTCGTGAATGCTTTTTATTTATGGAATACTCATTCATGCCTTTTAGCTTGACTTAGGCTCAAATATTTCCTCTAGAACAGTCTGTGGTCCCTTATAATTTTCTATACTGTGGTGTAGAAGAAGATGAAGAAGTTAATCGTCTGAACACAGAATAAAGGTTAACTTGTCAGCATGTAACACAGGGCACATCTGTAGTTTGTTCTCTTCCCTCTCCTGCTTTCCAGGATCCTCAGCCCTTCTTCCAGAGGGCTCTCACCCACTGCTGTAGCTCATGACATAGTCACAGATTACAGTACATATGGAAAGAAACCCAGATCTGAGGAAAGAGACTGTCCTCAGGCTTGCAAAACTAGTAATTTCGATTTTTGTAAATACTTCCATTTGTATCTCCACTGGAAAGAGTGCTACATGGTGCTCTTGCTCTAGGATTTGTCTCCTTGTGATGCTTGGGAAACTGAATCTGGAGGCCTGAATTCTTTGTAATGGATGACCTGATGGGTGAATATGGTTCTTAAGGTTCTCTCAGATCTAAATATGCAATTTTCAGTTAGTTACTTACAGTAGCTTACTGTGTCTTAGGCATGAAAAAGAACCTGGATGCTGAGAGAGCTACAATCAAGTAAGATGATTTAATTTCCCCAGTTCTGGTTCTCTGTCACCTCTCTTGTTAATTCAAAATTGGGGTGGGATGGGATTGAGTCATTTTCAAAGCAAGCAAAAAAAGATGCCATGCCCAACAAAGGAGATAACATTTTTTAATATCCTCATTAACATGCCTGGAGGTTTACACATATTCCTGTAATTCTGAACTCCAGATTTTTTCCTCCATAAGGAAGTGCATAGGATGAATGCTTTTTCCAAGGCTTGCATGGTTTTGATTCAGAATAATCTGTCTCAAATGATGTCTCAGAAACAACTGACCAGAAGAACACATTTGACTTAAGAGTGTTGATTGAGTTTGTCCCTTCATTTAACTGTGTTCAGTGTTAGGGTCAGAACATGACCCTGGCTGACCTAACAAGCTCTGCATAGCTAATGCTCCTCAAGAGTTAACTAAAGACACAAAGTAGTAATAAAAAGTAAAAGAAGATTTATTCAGTACATAGTATATAGGGAATTATATAGGTATATAGGGAAGAGGAACACAGAACTTCACTGATTCTCTCCACATATAGCATCAGGGCCTTGATATAAGGTATAGTTTTAAGGATATGGCAAAAAATATTCATAACACATAGTGAGATTCTGTCCATCACTCATCAGTGTCCAGGTTTCGCTTATTAAGTGGTCTGAAAAGTTGTAGCTGTGGGAAATCTCCATCCTTAGACAAATTTCTCCTCCAGCCAGTATGTATCAGGCTTCAGATTTTTCATACCCCCAGCATGAAATTCCTGGGGAAATTCCAATATCCTGGGGCTCATAGTCTGATAGTCAAAGGGAAGGTCACAAGGTCTCTAGTGTCTACAATCCTGGTAGGACAACTGAAACTCAGACATTTGAAAGAAGGAGGACATTTTCCTTCTAGGTTTAAATGAGCATCCACAATGCTAGTTATTTTTGTTGGTGAAAAACAACCAAACAATTAAAAACAGAGGCTTAGAAACAAATTTTATACATATTTATTTTACTTCAGTGTTTTGTCTGCAAATATGTTTATGCATAATGGGCACACCTGGTGCCCTCACAAGTCAGAGAAGGGAAATCAGATCCCCTGGAACTGGGTTACAGATGTGTGAGTACCATGTGAGTGCAGGCATCCAAACTTAGGTTCTTTTTAAGAGCAGCAAGTGTTCTTAGTCAGCCTTTTGTTATTGAAAGGTTAAGTAAATGAATGACATTTGATTTTGACTCACTTATAAAGGCAGTTGACTAGCGCCAAAGTATAAGCGTGAGCAACAGCCAGAAAATGGGTGTATAGTCCATGTCTACTAACACCATTACAAGAGCTTTTAAATGAACCTTGCAGTCCCAAAGCTGTTCTGAATTTCTGAATGGTATTATAGATTGTAGTCATAAGATGCTGATTTACATATTGTACTCATCAGGTCAAGGCAGGCCGGACTTCAAGTTCATGTAGGGATGATTTCCATCTTGTCCAAGAATGGTAAACAGCTAGGCATGTGCAGTCATTGACAACTTGAATGTTGAAAGGAAAGTACTGCGGGGGGGGGGAGAGGAAAAACAGAGGCCATGCTGAGAATGTCAAGTTTGTTACACATCCTCAGACAGCAGGCTTCTGACCTCAGTAACGTTGACTGAGCACAAGGGGCAATGAGAACATTCTATTAAGTTTTTCTATCAATCATTTATTAATTCTCTTTTATTTCTTGCCTAATTATTGACTTTATTCGGTGTTAGCAAATGTCATTTTTACAGTTCTGTAATTATGCTTATCCATAATTCATATGTAGCAACAGAATTCTATAATGAGTATTTTTCATCAACCAAGTCTAATTGGCTACATTGTTTACATAGAAAAGTCAAGGAGTATAACTTTATGTGACTCTCTTTTTTTCACTTTTTAAGTATTTTTGTAATTAGTTGAAGAATTTAATACATGAATATCACTGACTTACATTACTTCTACCTATCCTTCTCTCCATTCCAATTCCTTTCTACCACTCTACTCCAGCTCATATTCATGACCTCTTCCTTCATAGTAATCATTGTCTCACACACACACACACACACACACACACACACACAAAAAAAAAAAAAAACATGTATAACTGTTAGTCACACAGAGAGCAAAGAGACCGTAGACCCAGATCATGTCCAAATTAATTCCAAGCAATTAATTAAAGCCAACTTTTTATAATTGTGTACATGGGCTGTCTCTACCTAAAGATAGGCTTTAAGAGATCAGCAAGGGGGTTCCAAATGTCAATTTGACAGACAAATAGGCAGGGTTACCGAAAAAGAATATGAGCATACCAGGTTGGTCATAACTTCCTGAAACAAAGACATGATTGCAAGGTGGTCATAACAGGGTAGTCATAGCAACAGGTGGTCAGAACAATCTCTTAATCCAAATGCAGAGTTGTGAGGTGGTCACAAGAACGTGGCCATTATAACCTTTTGAAACAAAGGCATGCTTGCTATTGCCTGAAACAGGCAGTACAGAAGAACCATTTGTAGTTAAGGTTACAGGCGGGGCATAACCCAGTCCTTGAAGAACATATTTAATCATAAATAGAAATGAATACAGTGTGTCTTTACTGTAAGATGGATTTCAAGTATAAGATGAAGGCAGGCTAATTCATCACAACCTACTGAGTCCATTTAGTGTTGCTTGTAAGTACACTTGTTTAGGGCTAAAGACTGGCACTAAATGACCTATCCGAGGTCTCCGTTCTGAGGAAAGCTGATCCCTGCTCTGCATTCATTAAGTGTCTATAGCTTGCTGCCTAAGGTTGGCGCCTTGTAAAGCTTGCCACATCTACATTGGATGTCAACTGGTATGGTCATTATGTACGTTTTATTTAGAAAAAGGTAAATAATATTTTAACTTATATAATTAGGCTAATTTAATTTTGTGTTTTACATTTTTATTTATTTGCCATTTTATCTATTTTTATTATGTTGATTTAATATTTTAAAATAAAAAGTATATGGTATGAAATTTTATGGAACATGATACACAAATTAGTTTCTTTTACATTTTTTTACACGCCATTAATGAGCTTGATTTAAAAGAGGTTTCAAGAGAATTGGAAAAGTAATTGCTGATACCAAGATTACATCATGGGAAGGACTTCAAAAGTGAAATAACCTTACTTAATGAGAAAAGAGGAGAGTGAGTAGAGAGTAAGGGGGAGGTAAGAGATGGAGGAGGACAACTTGGAAGATAAGGAAAACATAAAGAAATCTCCTGCCTGGGAAGATGGGAGTGAGACTACAGGGACTGCTAATAAGCAATAAAGCACTGGGGTGTTGGTGCCATCCGTGGCAGCATATGACACTGGAAAAAGAGGCTGACTCAGATTCTTTACAAATAAGTATGAAGTACATGACTGGGGAAAATCAGATAAGACAATATTTTCCCAGTTCTCTTTAAATCACTCTAAGGGCCAAATTGATGCACTAGGTATCTTGGAGATTAAATTTGCCTCATAAAAGCATGGGCTCCAGTATTTTATCCTTAGAAGCAAACTTTAGACTTAGTTCAGGCTCCACAATGCATGAATATGTAGACTTATTGAAAATCAGTTAAAATAAGACCAGGTCTTTAAACAACATCTATACCTTCTGCATTATATCAATCTCATGCATATTTTCTTCTTTTAACATATGGGCTTACCAACCAAGGAGTTCACATGGCTCCAGCTGCATATGTAGCAGAGGATGGCCTTGTGAGGCATCAGTTGGAGAAGAGGTCCTTGGTCCTATAAAGGTTGGATTGATGCCTCGGTGTAGGGGAATCGAGGGCAGGAAGATGGGAGTGGGTGGGTAGGTGGAGGAACACCCTCATAGAAACAGGGGAAGGGGGAGGGGAGGGGATAGAGGGTTTCTGGGAGAGGGGAACCAAGAAGGGGGGTAACATTTGAAATGTAAATAAAGAAAATATCCAATAAAAAATATGGTTGTGATATTGTTTCAGCCATAAAATTATTTTGTTTAATTTGATGAAAAGTGGTGTTTTAAGACTGCTACCTCTTCTGGGCATATACCCAGAAGATCTTCCAACTGGTAATACGGACACATTCTCCACTATGTTCATAGCAGCCTTATTTATAATAG
>NC_034591.1:25734214-25739663 GCF_900095145.1 Mus pahari
AGAGAAAGTACCCAAGGAGCTGAAGGGGGCTGCAACCCTGTAGGTGGAACAACAATATGAACTAACCAGTACCCCCAGAGCTCATGTCTCTAGCTACATATGTAGCAGAAGATGGCCTAACCGGCCATCACTGGGAAGAGAGGCCCCTTTGGTCTTGCAAACTTTATATGACCCAGCACAAGGGAAGGCCTGGGCCAAGTAGTGGGAGTGGGTGGGTAGGGGAGCAGAGGCGGGGTGGAGGGGTATAGGGAACTTTTGGGATAGCATTTGAAATGTAAATAAAGAAAAAAAAATAATAATAAAGACTGCACTGTCTTTGAAAGCAAGCTTAGGATTTATTGACAAGATTGATTTTTTGGAAGCCCTGTCACCATTTAAAAGAAACTATTTGGAAAGATGTCTCCACCAGTGTGCTCGTCAGGTTCGAGGGGTCAGCATGGAGAAACAATGAAGCCACCTTGACCAGATGTAAAACGAGGGAATCCTTCAGGAAACACACCGAATACTTCAAAAAATTCCATGAAAAGGAGAACATAAAACAAACAAACAAACAAACAAACACATAAACCATCTATCCTTTGAATGAAAGGACAAGCTGTATGGAAAAAAAAAAGGAATTTTAGATATTGTAGCTGTGAATCCACCAGAAAAGGCAGTACTTGTGTTATTAACTACCAGTCTGTGACCAAAGCTTAAGAGAAGGCAGTGACTTATTACATTATCATTCCCTAAAATGAACAGTGCTCTGATCAGAACAGAAGATGGCCAGCATGGTAGAACTTACACTTGCTTATCACCTAGATTTTCCCAATGGTTATACACAGTGCGTTCTACTCTTTCTGACGCCAAGCCTTTTGCCTCGCATGTACCCGGCTTTGAAGGACCAGCATTTTGCCAGATGATTTTGAATGAGGCTATTGATTCAAACATTACTGAGCATAAACTAAGCCTACAGTTTGCTTACAACAATGAAGGTCTGGAGCCCACGCTGTTATGGGGCAAATTTAATCTCCAAGTTGCCTAGTGCTCTTAGAGTGATCTAAGGACATTTGGGAAAATATTGTCTGGTCTGATTTCCCCCAGCCCCCGTGATTTATTCATACTTGTTTGTGAGGATGTTTTTCTAGGGTAAAGAGACCCACTGCATTTTGTCAATCCAGTGCCACATAGCTCGCATCTCTTGGCAACCTTGTTTCATCGGTACAGATCTGCAGGAAAAACAGAAATTAAGCAAACGAGAAGAATGATCTTTTCATTTTTAAAATCCTAGAGAAAATGAAAACAAAGCCCTACGCAGGAAGAGTATAACGTGTGCTTCCTGAGACTGAAGGGGCTCCAAGCCCACAATCACCCGAGCAATGGGCAGTTAATAGTTGCCAGAACAGACAGAAAACCCCGCAGCAGACTCTTATGTACATAACGGACACCATCCATTCCCTCCTCCTCTTCACCCAGGCACAGCGCTCGGACTTTCAGGAGGAAGCAAGGTCCTTCGCAGATGGATACACTGTGAGAGGCTGCTGTCAGCCTTTATTTAGAAACAGGATCTGCCAATCTTGCTTGTGATTTTCTGCTTACAAGGAGTCTGCTGAGACTTGCTCTCACTCTATTAACAGAAAATTCTAACAGGTGTTATTTTCCTGTCAAACTTTTCATTCCTTTCGTGACTCCTAGACAGGTTTGAAGCCTCACCATTTATCTTTTACTTTTCCCTACCTTGGGTTCTACGCCTTCTGCCTTCCCCAAGGCATTCTGATGCTTGTAAAATGGGTGCCACTCACTGCAATGTCATAAAGTGGCATGTGTGGATGTGTGTTTGTGTGCATGTATGCATGTGGGTGTGTGCCAGTGCAGGTTCATATATATATACATATATATATATATATATATATACACATATATATGTATATATATATATGTATATATATATGTATATACATATACATATATATACATATATATGTGTGTGTGTGTGCTTGTGTGTTTACATGTGTGTGCCTGTTTGTGTGTGCATGTGTGCATGCACATGTTTTTATGTGTGTGTTTGTATGTGCATGTGTGTGTGTGTGTGCCAGTGCATGTGCATATGTTTGTGTGTGTGCATGGAGGCCACAATATGCCTTCTTAAGTCACCCTTTACCTCATTTTCATTTAACTTTTCATAAAAATATTTAAATCTTATTCTTCCACCTTCATATTACATTTGTGAGGCAGAATATTTCCCTGAACCTGGAATTAACAGATTTGTCTAACCTGGCTATCCACTGAGTTCCAGGGTCTGCCTGTCTCCATCCCAATCCTAACACCAGGGATACAGACATGTGCCACCATTACCAGTTCTCACGTGGGTCCCGGGGACTGAAACTCAGGCCCTCAGCACAGATGGTGGTCTCTACCAACTGTGAAGGCCCCAGTGTCTACTCTTAAGTTGGGGCCTTTGTCTCTCTTTAGCAGTAAATGCAGCAATTTTAACCTCCTTTCATCTTATACTCTTTAAGAAAGGAAATTCTTATCTGTTTATACCCCAGATTTACAACATTTAATGTAAAAAGGACACAAGACATACTTTGTTATTGCATTGGAAACACATGTGAATGGAGAGTTATATTGCTTAGCAAAATATAAGGTTCCTTTACCCTTTTTGCTTGATCTTGACAGCTAGATTTCTTTTTTTTTTTTTTTCTTTCCTATTGCCATTTTATTTTTAAGACAAGTTGTCTTTGTTTTGGTCCGTATTGTCTTGAAAACAGAAGGCATCCTGCCATGAGTGTAGGGGGTAGCATGGTCCGTACTCTGTTTTCATCAAAATAAATAAATAATAAAGAAATAAATATCAACAATATTTTATTTGTCTTCCCTCATATCTGTGGTGGATTTTTGTCTGAGCATATGTTCCATTCTTGTAGAAGCAACACTGTAGTCAGACCCAGGAGGTTCAATATGCACAGCTCTATGTGTGTGGATACACAACACTTATTCCTTCATCAGAAATACACCAAAAAATATCGCTTTACAGAAGGCTGGAAAAGAAGCAACTCCATTTGTCTTTTGCAGGGGACAATGGCTTCTTCAGAGAATATTGCCCCTCTGGCACCTGGTGACCATTTCTCTTGGCTTTGATAGGACTGTATCGTTACCATTGTAATTATGACTTACAAGCTATCTGTATTAACTATATTGGTCTCATATAATAGGCTTTTATATTCCTTTGTTCTTTTTTATTTGCTTATTTTTCATCTCTTTTTAAAGTTGGGGATGTTGACCTAAGTTGACACCCATAATTATGATAATGTCATAGATTAGTATAAACTCCCTATGTATTTAGCATTTTTCTTTCCGCATTTAATGTCACTGCCCCTTGACAATAAATAGACACAAAGCATTCAGGTTTGTTTGTTTGTTTGTTTGTTTTCAATCATGTGCATTATTTTAGTCTTGAGTTTATCTTAAATATTGCATTTGATCTGGTCTTTAAAATATTTTCTATTTATGAGTAAAAAAGACTCAAACCTAAATGCAATCCACTATCTTATATTCAGAATATTCAGAATTCCAATGAACATTATCTTAAAGGCAGAAGGTATGCAGCAGGAAGATTTTGAGATCTCTAGAAATTTATTCAGCAATGCTATCTATTCTAAGTTGAAGTTTTAGTGAGCGTGGAAAGGCTATTTCTCGTGGCTGAGAATATGAAACAAAGGTACAATTCTATGATTCTATATAAGTCCCATGAACCTACCATGTTTTTCTGTGTAGTCATCACAGAGATTCTCAGTGTGCTGGGAAAATATTCAAAAGAAGGTCGTTTCCTCCTTTGCGATGCTTCTAGAAACTTCTGTGTACTTTCCTATTAAGATATGATGTTGTTCTTTTATAGTTTTCATATTTTGCTTGCTCAATAATTCCTAAAGTGGCTTTTGTTTTCTTTATAATTTTTATCCTCAAGATGAAAATAGAGGAAGAATTTTCTTCTGCTGAAAGAAAAAAAAGGAAAGAAAGAAAAGGGAAGAAAGCAAAGAAGGAGGAAGGGAGGAGGGAGGGAGGGAAGGAGGAAGGAAAGAAGGAAAAAGGGAAGAAAGAAAGGAAGGACGAAGGAAGGAAGGAAGGAAGGAAGGAAGGAAGGAAGGAAGGAAGGAAGGAAGGAAGGAAGGAAGATTGCCTTCCCTGAGTGTGCTGTATACATCAGCTATAGAGAATTACATTTTCATCATAAGCATGAAGTTTCAAAGCAAGCACCTGAGCCCGTTTTAAGGAGGAGGGACTAATTATAAGAAGGATGTGCTTGAAAGTAAAGAACAGTCACAGCTAATCAATCGCTTGTTTGCATGTTGTATCCCAATCTTCTTGCTAGCAGTGGGACTCAAGAGTTCGTTGGTGCCTGTATCTGCTGCTCTGGAGACTGTGATTCTGTGAAGAAGCCACTTTGATTTCCTCTGCTCTGCTAAATAAATAAAATCAGAATTTTACACAACTATAGAAAGAATTTAGGTATTGAGTATTTTTTCAGGGATGCTCACAGCAAAAAAATTCACCAAGAAAACAAACAAAAAACACCATCACTTCAAATTTTCTATCTCCCCAAATTATATAGTAGGCAAACAATTGATTTAAAGTAAGTTAAGCAGTAAGTGTCTCAGGTGTTAAATAATTTCCCCCGTCTTAACTATTTTAGGATAGTTAAAAATTAAGATACCGGGTCATTGTTTTGTTAAAGAAAAGGCTAGCAAAATATTAAAAGACCAGTAAATTTCATGATGTTTCATTAAGTTTCAAATTTACCAGTGACCTCCTACGGATTCATCCAGAAAGCCCCAAGTGTCTCCTTAAACATAATAACTACTCATCATATGTCTCTGCAAATTCTATAACGTATCCAAATGGGAACTCTTTTTTTTTTTTTTTTTTTTTTTTTTTTTCTGAAGTGTTAAACAATTGGTTGTTTCAGCAACTGAAAAAAATCTACCTAAACCATTTAGTTTTGGAGAAGATCTAGTCCCTGCATTGGCATTTCATTCTTCCTAATTAACTTAAATCGGCAGCTTAATGGATTCAAATAGATCAAAATATTTAACTATTAAACAAGCAATCACAGATTAAAAATTACTAGATATGATGACAGCACTGTGATTAACTACAAAACCCCTTTAAAGAGTATTAATGAGTATGGATTTTTTAAATTGATACAAAATTGCTAATTTTCCATGAGTGTGCATATGAGTGTTGCGTAAAATTTACATGATACACTGTGGAAACTGACATAATGACCGACTTTTTAGAACCGATTTACCATTTGAATATATGCAGATGAGTCTCATATTTCCCCGCTTTCCTGTTTCTTATCTTATGTCATCTGGCTGTGATGACTAAGTCTGAACCACCATGGCATTTATGAGTGTTTATATATATATATATGTGTATATATATATATATATATATATATATATATATA
>NC_034591.1:25739701-25760416 GCF_900095145.1 Mus pahari
ATATATATATATATATATATATATATATATATATATATATATATATATATATGTTACGTCTCTCATTCAACATATACTTATGTATTCAGCATAGCTGGCATGCATAGGTACCACAGACTGTGTTGAGCTTGTTTCTGGACAGTTCTTTCTTCCAAATTAAAACATTCCCTTCTGGAGGTAGGTGGGATGTGTGTTAAGATTCAGAAGGTAAAGAAACTAGCTAGGTTCCCAAATTCCAGCATGGCTGTGAAGAAAGACACTGCTTAAGGTTACGGGAGCAGAAGCTCTTGCTAAAGATAAGAGTCTTTGAGCAGCTGAGCTGCCTTCAAGCCATTTAAGAAGTTGCAGGGAAGCAGCTCTCATGAGTTGTAACCCATGCTGAAGTGGGATTCATGCTGATGCACCTACTTTAAGCCACTCACATTCCTGTAAGTAGCTCTTCACCTAGACTCCTGTAAATTACCCCAATGAACTCATTCACTAAGATGAGGGTGATTTGGACTATTTCTTTAGTCTGCTCTCAGCAACCCATCTGGAGTGAATGGATGTTCATTCTTATCGTCCCCAGAAAAAGTCATACCACAGACATGAAGACTATGATAGGAAAATCTGGAAACTCACAGGAACACTGGAAATGAAGCAAAGGCATGAAGATATAAACTTCATAATTTCATTAGGCTTGGATAGAGTGTAAATGCAATGCTTGTAACTGAAAGTACTAGAGGAATGTCTGCTCAGAGTGAGTCCTGGAGGTCTCTAACCAGTGTGAGAGGTTTTACCAAAGACCCATGAAACTTGAAACCATTGACTCCATCAAAACGAAATAATGGAGAAAATATCAATGTTGAGAATAAATAATGGGTGTCCTCTGGACTTTTCTTTTACCTCCCTTAACTCCTCAAAGATCACCAAATTAAATACTAAATAGATGCCACTCGATAGAAATATTATAGGATACCAGCAGGTATCATTGTTCCTATCAGAGATAAATTTTTATTTAAATTTTGATTTCATTTAAAAGCTGACTTACTCATGTGTCTAGTGATAGATGTGCTATAGTTGAAGAGAGTCTTAGGTTCTAGATCTCTACCCCACTGTATCCCTTTCAAAGCCCCTGTAGCTTTGACTCACTGAACAAAATTCATATTGACTCCTAAGTTACCTTCTACAATTTCAAAGGCCCCTGAAAAACAAAACAAAACAAAACAAAACAAAACAAAACCTTATGTTTATTTGTTCAAGACAATACCAGTCACTCTCTAGAAAATATGGCTTAGTATAAGAGGAAAAAAAAATCTCTGAAAACACAAGTCTATGGGAGGAGAAAAATGATTGGAAAATATTGTATAGAGTAGAAAATTTCAGAAAAGAACAATTATGTGTTATTTAAAACTTGACACAAAAAGTGTCAATAGCTTGACAGATTCTGAAGTTCAGCCCTACAAAGGAGATAACTGACATCTCTTTACATTTAACATATTTTGCTATTCTATATTTTGAGTCCAGAAAGAAGGGGAATTCTGACTAAATTTTTACCTCAGGCACTTGTTTCTAAGAAATAATGGATTTAAACCATTTAAATCCCCCCAAAGTCAGTGAAATGTAATATCTGATGGACAAAATATGCTAACTGAATGTCCCGTCAGTTTCTTTCCCCAAATCTGCATATAGAGACAAAATAGCATAGGGGTGTGTATGAGAAAGTTACACTGGAATGCTTGGAAAGGACACACGTTATGAAGACTGAAGTACAAACTGTAACCATTCAGCTTCCTCCTTGTTCTTCCTGTTGTAGCAATTAAGACAGGGAGATATGTTCTTCTTCTAGTAGTAACTAAGACAGGGAGATATGAGCACCAACATTACTACACACTAACCACAGTCAGTAAAAGTAGCTGTCTTAAAAAAAAAAGAGTCATTCATTATACATCAAAGATAATAGAAGATCTGTTGACCCAAAAATTGATCATTCCATCCAGTGTATTGTGCCCCATAATCAAGAATAAAAATTCATGAAACAGAAACAAATTTGTAGATGATAAATTTTGCCTGTCCATTTATTATTATTATTATTATTATTATTATTATTATTGTTGTTATTGTTATTATTATTATTTGGTTTTTCAAGACAGGATTTCTCTGTGTAGCCCTGGTTGTCCTGGAACTCTCTTTGTAGACCAGACTGACCTCGAACTCAGAGATCTGCCTGCCTCTGCCTCCCAAGTGCTGGGATTCAAGGCATGCACCACCTCTGCCCCACCATTTATTATTTTTTTAGTGTGTTTACTTATTCACTTTGTAATTTATCCTGTTTGTTCTTGTAGAAGTAGGAAGGTGACTTGAGAGACTCAGCTCTTTTCTGCTATGGTGTTGGTTCCAGGATCAAGCCCTATGCTGCTGTAATCTCAGTGTTGGGGAACTGGAGACAGAAAGGTCCCTATGATTTACTCTCAGCCATTCAAGCATAAGGTTAAGTTCAGTGAGAGACTCTGTCTCTAAAATAAGGTGGAGAGTAAAAGAGGACACACAATGACAACCTATTCATATTCATGCAATGTGTGCAAACATCTGCATGCACACATACACGCAAACACAAACACACATAAGAATACTCATAGACAAAAATAAAAGTAAATAGTCTTAAATTCACTTTATGAATATTTATAAAACTGATAAATCCATACAAAGATCAATATATATACAAAACAGAATAAACACAAATGTATTTGGCATGTCCAAGACTGAAAATTATAGGGTGGAAAATTTAATCCTTTATAGTATGAGTTTTCTGGATATACTCTTTGCAAAAAATTATCAAGAAATTTAACCATAAATCCTCAAGAAAACATATAGAAAATTTTCTTTCTCATCAGTGAGACATAGACATTTCTTAGTCTGTAGATAGAAAGAAAAAATATAGAATAGAGGAAAACTGATAAATTAGACTTAATGTGACACTAATTCACCACCAGACCCTAAGTGGAGATGAACAGTCAGCCAAAGACTAGGAAATAACCCTGCAATTTTTTTTTTTTTTTGGATGTGTGACTAACTTACATCCAGAAGACACAGAAACTTCTTTAATTTAGCAATAGAAAGAAAATGATACAGACAGTGGTTTTCAGAAAATACTTCAGAAAGGAAAATAGAGAAATGACCTAAGCACGTGACTAACTTTGCAGTACATTGATTATCAAAGGAATGTAAGCTAAAAGCAATGTGAGACATTACCGCCATGATGGCTTTAAATAAATGGCAAGTGACATAAATGGTGGCCCAAAACAAAGCAAATAAATCAACAACAACAACAGTAACAACAAAGGAATTAAGTGAAAGAAATATTCTTTGCATTTGAGAATAGAGGAGAACTTAACAGAGTACCAGTGCCTCTGTTGGAAGATATGTAGATGTAAATATGAAAATGAACGAACATTTTTTTGGTGATAGCAATAGTTGTCCTTATTTTACTAATTCATTTTATTGTTTGGGTATTTTACTGCAAAATCTCACACTTACTGTGAGGGACGTGAAAGAGCAAAGTGAAAGGTATAAGATGAGCTAATAAAGGATGAATACCATCAAGTACATTATGAATAGGTATGAAAATATCAAAATAAAATATTACATTGTATTTAAATATATGCTAATAAAAATCTTAAAACCAAAGAGAGAAATGAACAGATTCTGGAGCAGGTCTTACCTTGGGAGATAGGAACTATGTATCTATAGGATGAATAAAACCAGTCACTGTGTGCACTTGTACTTTTGATAAAATATGTAATAAGTATTGACCACCCATTTGGATTACTTTATATCAATCTGGACTTCAGTGAAAACAAAATCTATAACAACCACAATTAACTCCATACAATTCTATGTAGGTTCCTATCAAAACAATACTTTTGTAGACATGAATAGTTTGAAAAACTCACGAAATATTAGTTAAAGAATGTCTTGCTAACATCTCTACATACTTATTTGTTCCAGGCCTTCTTCAACATGAAAACAATCTAGAACCTTCTAGAAGTAGCACAAGGTTGTAGTCCTCCTTAATGACAGCTCAACCACTCAGTATTCACTCTGCTAACAACCTGTCTCTGGGGGCATTTCCCATGTGAAATATTGGAAGAGTTGTTACTTTTCTCTGTTGGATGCTCAGCCTCTGCTTTCTCCAGATATGTGGATGTGATAAGCCTTCCTCCTGAACTAGATCTTCAATGAGCAAGGGACATAGACATGTTCGTTATGGTCCACTGATGCTTCACGGGTCTGTTTCTTCGCCAGTCTATTTTCTCTTCCATTCTTTAGCAGTGACCTTCTGGTCTAGTCCACAGCTGAGTGTGTGTGGACCATGGACCACTCATTGAAAGCTTTGGATAAAGAAGAAAAGCTTGGGTAAGGTCAACCTGAAGCAAATGAAGCACGTCCTGCAGTTCTCTGTGTTTCCAGACATTTCCTCAGGATAGATGCCATGTTCTCCAGCTCACTACCCTGCCCAGAGTGACCTTCTATTAGCTACCCATATGCTATATGATCAAATGTACTAGTTTGCCTAAGCACCTAAAGGTCACTGTAGTCACTGGATATTTGATCTCATTTGTGATGTTTATACTACTCAAGTAGTGCTTCAAGTGTTTAAAGTCTTTTCCTTCTTTGTATGGAAGCATGTCATCCTTGACCCCCATTGTCCCATTAGTTATTTAAAAAACCAACTCAGGTGTTGGCTGAGGAAATTAATTCATGTATATTCTCACTTACATGTACTTATTTGTCCATCTGCCAAGTCTTAAGCCAACATATCTTCAACAATATCCCGGTGCATTTGTTTCCAGAGCCCCACATTTAACAGGAGGACATCCACTCATCCACCCTTTAATGTACTGACACCCACCACTCCAGAGCACTGGAGAATGTTACTTCCTGCTCTTAAAATACTCTCCCTTATAATGTCCCTTGTCAATCCCCCTCTCACCTGTTCTTCTTGGTAGAGTTAATCCATCTATCACCCTCCTGAAACCTGTCAATTTGAAATTGCAGATAAATTTTGCAAGTGAGAGAAGTTAACCACCCTGTAGCATCTGAGCCCACTGACCCCAAGGGTTGCACTCTGAGCAAATGGTGCATGATTATGCTATCTCGTTATTAATAATGCACATTTTACTAATCTAAACTTTGTGTGTTACACTTGAGTTGCTATGACTCAGTGCTGAGGAGCAACACAAAACTCTAATTAGTATAGAGTTACAGAAGAAAAAAAAAGGTGTCATTTTATTTTCTAATGATGTTAGAAAAAATGTGGACATTACTCTGCAGAAACAAAGTTGTTTTCCTCCTAATAAATGTAACTTTGTAATTTGTATAGAAATTTGCAGTATCTATTTGTAATCACCCACTATTCATGGTCAAGGAGAAACTTCAATATGAAAAGAAAAAGCAAAATTATAATCCCATTTACATGCTAACTTGTATGTCTTGACTCCTATCCTGGAAGCCCAGTGGAATTTCAAATGATGTCTCTCAATCATTCCTGAAGGGTATGAACTTAACATTTCCTATTCCTGACTTTCCTGGCAGAAAGAATGAGTGCCAGGCCTAGTTTGTACTTTCAGAGCCCTCAAGAGCTGTAGGTACTCCTTTGTTGATGGCTTAGTCCCTGGGAGATCTGGCGGGGGTGGGGGGGTGGGGATCTGGTTGGTTGATATTGTTGTTCTTCCTATGGGGTTGCAACCCCCTTCAACTCCTTCAGTTCTTTCTCTGATTCCTCTATTAGGGACCCCACACTCAGTCCAATGGTTGGCTGTTAACATCCACCTCTGTATTTGTAAGGCTCTGGCAGGGCCTTGTCAGGCATCAATGGAAGGAGAGGTCCTTGGTCCTGTGAAGGCTTGATAGATGCCCTAGTGTAGGGGAATGGAGGGCGGGGAGGTAGGAGTGGATGGGTGGGTGGAGGAACACCCTCATAGAAACAGGGGGAGGGAGGATGTAATAGGTTGTTTCCAGGAGGGAGGGAAACCGGGAAAGGGGATGACATTTGAAATGTAAATAAAGAAAATATCCAAGAAAATCTAATATACATGTATCTATATCCATAACTAAAAAATAAATAAGGAAATTCAGCATGTCAAAAAAATAGAGCTGTCTGTACATGCAGCAATGCTCTGGTAGTTAGCAGTCATCAGGAAAGAACACAAACATGGCATGTTGGTTATTTAAAAAAAAAAAAAAGGCACACTGACTAACCAGTTTAAAAATCAATAGCTGTAGTGAATGATCAAGAAACCACTTGGTCTAGCATAATTAACTCCTGTTATTTTATTCCCAAGCAAAAACAATCTGAGCACTTGTACAACCAGACAATTACTACAATCATACAAGTGTGATTTTGAGTCTTTAAACAAACCACAAGTCAAGTCTGAAATAGCGAAATGACAACACAAACACATGAAGACCCTTAAAATGTGATATTTTAAATTATTTCATTAAAACAATAGTTATCAGTTACCATAGTTTGCTAATCATTTAAAACATACAGAGAAAAGTAGAAGAAACATTGAAAATGTTTTCATAGTTGGGGAAATGCCTTGGTGGGCGAAAGATGGTTGTGCAGCCATGTGGGAATTTGAGTTCTCAGAGCAACTATAAAGCTGGCTGTGCCTGCACGTGTTAGTATCCCCAACGCTCCCAAGCAAATATGAGAGGCAGAGATAGATGGATCCCAGAAAAATCACAGGTCAGTTATCCTGGCATATACTTGAGCAAAATAATAAGAGAACCTGTTTCAAATATAGTGGGATCCTGGAACTGAGGCCTGATGTTTTCTTCTTACATTCATGTACATGCCTTTCACATTCGTGCACACACACATGCACATACATACATACACCCACACACACAGAGAAAGAGAGAAGAGAGAAAGACAGACAGACAGACAGACAGACAGACGGACAGAGAGACAGACAGACAGACAGACAGACAGACACATTTAGAACTAATTGTTCTAAAATAACTAGTCTGGAATAACCTGAAAGCTGATTACATCAGGTAGCATGTCAAAGGCAGTCTGTGAGCAATCGAGAGTAAATGAAGGAGACTACCAGTTCAGAAAACACTGCATAGATCCCTTTTCTGTTCCTCCCCTCTACTAAATACAAATAGAAGCTCTTGGAATGGCATTAGAAGCATCTAAGGAAACGTCTGAATGGTGACATGAGAGAGGTCAAGTTTAGGTAGCAGCTCATGGGTAGATGTGTAATACAGCCAGACTGCCCAGCCAAAAAGGCCAAGTCAGACATCTTGGACAAATCGTCTCCAAAACTTTTAGGAAAGTTCTAATAAAATGATAACGACATAAGTAAATATATTGCTAAGTGGTTTGGGTAGAAAAACAGAAGCCGTGAAGTGCAGATGTATAAACTGGGGACTGGCTAAAAGAATTTATTCAATAAAATAAGCAGAACCTGGAAATTTTCCACTCATAAGAAAAGACTCCAATTTTACATCACTGGATGCTCAGGAAGAAATCATGGAAGTATTTCTATGAAGATTTTGTGATGAAGCAGTGATTGGAAGGTCCCCAAACTGAAGAAAAGCTGAGAATCTGGAAACCAACATCCCCCAAACAGGATTGCTACCAATCAGTTAACACCACTGTAATCACAAAAGAAAAGACCATGAAAGCAGCCAGACAAACAAGACGCATTGCCACAAAGACATCAGTTTATGGGACAAAGTTTCTTATCTAAAACCATAGAGCACAGGTGAAATGGACCATATTTTAAGTACTAAAAATATACTTTTCAGTTATGTATTTTCTATCCAGAAAAAATTTCTTTTAGCTAGGATTAAATAAATTTTTTTAATAACACACCTACATTTGAAGATTGACTAAAGCAAGTACTTCATATAGAAAGGGAATATAAGATAAAGAATTCAATAGTGTCAGGCATGAAGGGGAAGCAAGAGAAAAGGAGGACTGTATGCAACAGACAATAATATTTATTGTTACTTTTTAAAATTATGCTTGAAGAGAGAAAACAAAAGTTAAAATTTATGTCTATCAAAGCATTTGTATCTGAAGGTGGAGAGAATAAAGCTGTACCAAATAGGAAAAGCACCCCCCACACTTCACTTAAAGTTGCAAAATGTTGGTATTACTTAGCTTTAATAAGTCACATGTTTAAACTGTAACAAACAGGGCAAATGCTTTGAAAACTATGCAGAGATGCACTCACAAGTCCCTTAGACAAGTGAAGAGGGCATGAAGACAATAAAGAGATAGAGGAAGAAAATCAAGAAGGTGTGGGTTTAATCAGAAAATAGAAGATATGATTGTATTTATAGGTATCTCATGGGCAAGTGGTCTAAAGGGACTAACCAAAGGACACATATTTGTTAAAGAGAAAAAGTACACCCCAGCGATATCCTGCTTAGAGGAAATTCAGTGCAAACCCCACAAGAAGGTCAGTTGTAAACATGAACAGAAAAGTTGCATCAAATAGTGATTTTCTTAAAGAGGAATGAACAGCTGTATCAATGTTTGGTAAGTAGACTTCAGAGCAAAGAGGCAACATGGTAACGGAAAGAAGAATCTATCAGAGATGCGCAATGGGGTTAAAAGTGTGCACAGCAGATTCCTGACATTCATGGTGAAGAACATGGTGCCCCTATGAAAGGACAGGAGAAAGTCCAGCTCACATTTGGAAGGTGTTCACACAATACCATAACACAATCCACAAAGCAAACACCTATTTATTCAAAACAATAGCTATTGTACACAATTGTCTTTAGGAACTGTGGATAAAATTCGAGTCTAAATACATGCTCATGTTGAGGATTTCTTCAAAGAGTAACAAACGTATCCACAAGTACATAAAAAAAAAAATAAAGAAAACCATAATGACACTGAATTTTAAAGTTACTAAAATCCAGTTATCAGGGTCAGAAAAAAATTCACATGTATAAAAAAAATTAAGAAATTTATTAAAGTGCAAAAAGGCACAGTGGGATCACGTTTAATTGAATGTTTATTTTAACATCTAATAAAGTAAATGTCATCTTAATATTAAATGTTAGTTAGTTTTAAAAAGGTATGCCATTTAAAATTGTGAAGGGCAGTCAGAGCAGAAAAACCAAGGCAGGAAAGCAGGCACAGATGCAGAAACAGAGCCCATGGAGGATTCTGATGAATGGCCTGCTTCTCAAACTCACATTCAGTATCTTGCTTATATTGTCCAGGACCATCTTTCCTTGCGTTTTGTGGACCACTGTGGGCTGGATCCTCCAACATCAAGACCTGTACTCACTGTGCAGCTCAAACTGAAATCATTGCATTGACCCTGCAGGCCAATCTGATAGAGACATTTTCTCATTGTCCCAAGGTGACCCCAGTTCTACTGAAACTGACAGAAAACTAATCAGTACAACTAGTATATTAAAACTTTTAATGTTTCTGTAAGTTTTACAGTTTCAGAATTTGTTTATGTATTTATTCATTTTGAGTTATCTGATCCTTTTATTCCAAAGGGTAAAGAAAGAGAATAAAATATGATCATTATGCCCACAGATTTCTGACTAAACCCATAATCTATATTTGATTTGGGGTAAATTTCCTACTAAATTAGAAAGATTTTTTTTATACTGCATTAATTTGATAAACAATGCTCACTTCAAACCTATGTTCAAGAGACCTCTATGAGAAAGAGAAAAAAATGTTTATAAAAGCCAGGATAAAATAAAATTATTATTCTTCATTAAGTGTGTGGTGTTTTGTCTGGGAGAAAGGCAATAGAGCAAGAAAGGAGAAAAATGAGAAGTTTCATATTGATAATGAGAGAACATATTACTATTTGCAATTTTATAGAAACACTATTATAGCCAATGGAAAGTGTATTGCTTGCTTGACAGAAAACAAGGACACCAAAAGTATTCTCTTTCTGCCAATTAATGTTTGGGAGTAGGGGAGTAAGGTCTGTGACACTGACCAATAACAGAAACAATAACTTTTTTTTTTTTAAATTTCAGTACATTTGAATTAACAGTGATGTTCCTAAGAAACATTTTTCTGTGGTTTTGCTGTCATGTCCTATAGAGAAGAATGTTTGTGTCATCTATTTCTTTCCTTTTAAAGAGAAGGGATCTTATCTTTGAGAACAGAAAAAGGCTTTAATGTTGAAAACTCTGGAAACAGTGCATGGATTTGGAGTCCATCCTTAGGATATAGGATTGAAGCTCAACACATGGAAAGAATTCAGCCAGTACTTTATTCCTATGGGGTTTTCAATAAAATGTGGGTCCCAGAAACCCACGAACACTGGCAAGAGAGCAAGCACAATAGGATCTGGGGTTAAAATACATCGGATCTCATTTAGATAGACCTCCCAGAATCCTCTCTGGATAAGCTGGTCATGGGTGAGTTAAAAAGGCATACCTGTGTTTGAATTACATATGTATCTTACCTCCTGCACTACAAACAAGTTGTATGTTCTACATAGACCTATGTCCCATTGAAAGACCTATGTCCCGTTGAAAGTCACTGTGCCAGTGACTGAGCAATAGAGCCCCGTTGTACACAGAGACATGAGAGTGACTAAGGAGACATAGATTAGCTTCTATGTTCATCTAAAGTGTAGACACTTTAAAGCAGAGTTGCTTTCAGCAGGTAAGGATTAATCTGGTATTGTAGCAGTATTCTTGTTCCTCTGATATGCTCGAGAAACAAAGAGCTGCAAAGATATTCTTGAAATATAAAATTAGGAACGAGTTACTTCTCTGTGTAAAAAAAGTAAATAAAGCTACCTAGAAGATTAACTTTAAAACACATGGTAGAATACGAATTTTTTGGGACAGTTACAGTGCTATGATGTGAATGAAATATTCCCCAAAGAGGGAAAGAACAGCGGGCAGACCTCTCCAATATCAAACAAGAAAAAAAGCCTTCTAAGCAAATGACATAAGATTAATATAAGATTAGCATTCATTTCAGACCCAGAGGGGAGCAGCTGGGCTCTGATGCAGACCTCTTTTCCAGGGTCATATCAATTTGTCCCTTTGCTAAAGAATCTATTAACATCAAATACTAGGGAAGCTAAGGTTACAAACGCATGCATGGGCTAAGGAGCTTAGACTCTAAAGGCAGTGTGGAGATACCTTTTCTATTCTGTATGTAATCAGAGGTGTGAATGTAAAAATCAGATTAACCTAAAAAACGATAAAAGAAAAACTGATTCACGTGTGGTCTTTAAAATAAAGATTATTTTTAACTTTAACAAATTGTATGAGACACCCATTTTCCCTAGGGTGATAAGGTGATAATCAGTTTATATATATATATATATATATATATATATATATATATATATATATATACATATACTCTTCATGTCCCTGCTGTACTATCAAGATCCATAATGAGATCTAATGAAGCCACGCATAACTTAAACTTAGATGAAAATTGAGAAGAGAAAAACCATAAACCTCAATTTACATTTAACTGGAGAATAAAGGTAAAGAGTGTGTGAAAGGGAGTTGTTGAAACACACATGACCATACTCTTTTCAAAGTAATGAGGGTTTTACTGTGAAGTCTTCAGTCTGAGGGGTCAGAAAGACAGCGATGGGAGAACTTCAGGAGGGGAGTGGTTTAGACATTTCAAGGTCAGGTGTAGCAGCCCTGGGGAGGGGTTGCTGAGAAGAGTGAGGGGAAGAAGGGGAACTCCAGGTTCAGTGAGAGCATCTGCCTCAAAACATATTATAGACACTGAGTAAGGAAGACACCTATGACCAACCTCGGGATTCCATACATACACACATCCTTATGCATTGGTACACACGCACACGCACATGCACACACACACGCGCACGCACGCGCACACACACACACACACACACACACACACACATCTACAAAGCTATAATTCTGAGGAGAAACACAGGGTTTGGGTGATCTCCTTGGAGTTGGATTCAGCAATGAGTTTTTTGGGTGCCACCCCACAAGCTCAATCAGTAAAAGAAGAAAAATGAGTGAGTCGGACAATCAGGACTAACTCAAACTCAAACATTTATTCACAGCAAAGAATACAATGGGCAAATGAAATGCCATCCATTAAGTAGGAAGAAAATGAATGCGTATCACATGTCTGCTATGGGTCAATATCCAAACCACATAGAAGAACGTACAACTCAATAGCAAAACTAAAATAGGCAAGAACCCTGGACAGATATTGTCCCAGCGAGGTATAAAACAGTCAACAGTAAAATGAAAAAGATATTCCAATCGCTTTTTAAGGAGGACAAGACGATGAAAACCACAGTGAAATATTAACATGTTCTCATCTTCTATCTATTACCTAAACATCCAGAAATGGTAAGTTTGTGGAAAGGGCAAGGAAAGGGGAACCCTAACACACCCTGGTAATGTGTGTTGGTGAAATCATTCTGGAGAAAAGGATGGAGGGAAGCTCTTCAAAAAAAAACAAATCTGAAAATACAACTGCAAGTATCTTTCTTCTGGGCATGTTCTCACACAGACACATCTGCATGGCCCTATTCACTGAAACATTATGCACAGCAGCCAATCCCTGGATTATACAAATGTCCACCCTCTGATGAGTGACGAAATTATGGATGAATGTCTGTCTGTCTATCATCTGGCTATTTATAATCTATTGTCTATCATCGACTTATCTATAATCTATTTATCTACCTAGTACAATATTCAGCTTTGGAAATGGAGATGCTGCTATTGGTAACACTATGGAGTGTCTCAGATGACATAAGTCAGGGAAACACAAAAGGAAAAATACTACATAGACACGCATATTGACAGATTGCAATATAAGCAGAATCCAAACCGTGACTAGTAGGGATAAAGGAAAGGAAACGGGAAGACATTAAACAGAGAGTGCTAACTTGCAGTTAGACGAGATAAACAAGTCCAGGAGGGATCTGATATATGGCAAAGGGATTACAGTCATTAACTTTGTGCATTGAAAATAGGCTAAGACAACTGATTTTGGGTGTTTTGTTTTTTTTTTTTTTACCAGAAAAATAAGTTAACAATGGAAGGTGACAGCTACAGTAAGTTGATTACCTATGATAATCATTTGTATCTATATAAAAAACATTAGGCTGTACAGCTTAAATTTATACAGAAACAAGTTTGACCTCTGTAATGATTTTGGAAACAGCAACTAAAACACAGATAAAAAAGACATTTTATCACAGGGGAGTGATGGATTTTTCTTATAGCCACAGTATTTGTCATATCTGAACAGCTGTAGTTGGAAACAAACCAATGTAATTTATCACTGCTCCTAGACAAAATGAAGTAGCTCTTCACCCAGTGATTTTTACCTCAAGAAAACTGAATGTACATCTTGATCACTTGGTCAGATTCTGTATTCCTTCATTTTTATCTTTGTCCTTTATTTTCAACATACTATACAAGGAATATGATTATACATTTGAAAACTTTAAAAATCTACTAATTTCCTGTTCCTTAATAGAACTGTTAGAAAAATAATTCAAAGGAGTATAATAGAAATTTGCCATTGCCCAAGTGTTTGGGAGCTATGATTAAACCTGCTTGAAGAGGTCTAGGACTTTTTGGCAACCCAGAGAAGAGCCAGTTTATGAGACGTTTACATGAAAAGAGGGTAACTCTTGAAAGATAAAATGTGGAGTAGAACAGGAGAGTTTTTCTCAAAGCTTTATCACGGATCCTTCCTAACCTTTCAGAGCCTTTGACCATCCTAACCTTTCAGAGCCTTTGACCATCCTAACCTTTCAGAGCCTTTGACCACCATGTGCGTCTTTACTGGCACCATCATGTAACAGACTGAGCTAACTGTCAGGATTAATGTCCATCTGTAAATGCCATTGCAACCCGCCCCCCAGATCAAAACCCCTGCACATGAAGCACACAATCATACACAAAATTTGAGAACCACATCCTATAAAGCCTAAGCTCTATGTGGCATGCTTTCAATTTTCAGATAATTCAGTGCTGAATTATGGTTGGAGGTGAAGCCAGAACTGAGAAGAATGTGTCTAGGATACAGAACTCTCTGTTCGTAAGCAACACAGTAATGACTCGGACACTAGTGTAAAAACTCAAGAGGGAAACAAGGCTGAGATGGCTGGTGGGTCACGTGCTGGCTGGGCAACCATAAAGACTTGAATTCAGGTCCCCAGCAGTCATGCTAAAGCTGTGTGAAGTAGCAGACATGGGTAAAAACAGAACACGCGTGTGCGCGCGCATGTGTGTGTGTGTGTGTGTGTGTGCGTGCATGTGTGTGTGTGTGTGTGTGTGTGTGTCTATGCAGAGACAAGTTGATCTCTGGAGCTCATTGGCCAGACAGCCTATCCCAGTTGATACACCAAAGTAAAAGATCCTCTCTCAAAAAGTAAAGTGGGGAGTGGTCAAGAAAGATGTGTGATGTCATCCTCTGTCCTACAGTACAGTTGCATGCAGCCATGTAACTACTCATCCGAACTTATATGTACAGCACATGCGTGCACCCACACACACACACATACACACACACATACACACACACTGATTTAATACAATAGAAAAACATTTCAGAGTTTTGCCTGTTGAAAGCACCATGGCATTAGTGTGGATAATTGGATTGGTCTCAGCAGGATGGGAACAAGATTGTTTTGAAGTCATAAAGAATGGTCATAACAAACTTAAAGATATATATTTGCTCAATAGTTATGAGTGACTATAAGACTGAAGGGAACGGGAATTATTCTGAATGATTTTGACTCTCATGTCTGCTTCTCTCCATGTACTCTAGCATAATCCAATGCATAGATACTGTTGAATTTGACACTTTTGTACGTTTTCCCATTTTTATTTTCAAAGGACACATTTTCAAAGAAGCAAAAGCTTGTAAAGATCAAGTCTTGTCACCATAGTGAGGTTCATCCGGTTGGAAGAGGATTAACAGACACCTTTCAGGTAATATTGTTTTATATCTATTCTTCAGGGTCATTCAATAGGTTTCACCCTGTTGCACCATCTCAGGGACTTTTACAGCCCAAGAACAGACATGAAAAGTTAGTCCCTTGCTGGATAAGATCATTAGCTAATGGTCTACAAAGCTTTGAGGCAAGATGGACACCTGAAGATAGCATAGCATAGGGATTTTGCAGCCCCATTTCAGTTTCCATGGTTGTTACAATGCTTGTGATAAGGGAGATAGGAATCCTATCACAGAATACTTTAAATAAACATCTTATGCCTTCTGTTTATGTGTGCCTGGGTGCGTGTGCATGCATGTGTGTTTTGCGCTACAGAAGGAGACAGTCATCTATCCCATCTGTCTGACGAAAACACAAACAGGAATTTTTTTTCAGGCTGACAGTCAGTGGTAAGAAGTAATTTCCCTTTTTCTGGAAGATGTTCCATGACTAATTATTTTTTTTCTTGTTTTAAAATTTAAAATTGCCTTACTCGTAGTATTTAATTGGCAAACAGTGGCTGTACTTGACATGTTTTTAATGACATGGCAGGAGCCTGAGTTTTTAGAACAACTGTGTCTGTGGAAGTCCTCCGTCTGACCAGTACTGAACAGATGTATGTACATAGGCTGAGCTGGGCCCATGATTTCCTAAGGACTTTGATTATAGGATGGTGTCTTAGAGTTTTCATTGCTGTGAAGAGACACGAGGATCAAGGCAACTCTTACAAAGGAAAACATTTAACTGGGGCTGGATTACAGGTAAAATATGTTCAGTCCCTTCTATCTAGGTGGGAGCATGGCAGTGTCTAGGCACACAGGGCGCTGGAGAAGCTGAGAGTTCTACATCTTCATCTGAAGGCTGCTGGGAGAAGACTGGCATCCTCAAGCAGGCAGGAGCAAGCCCTCAAAACCGCACCCCTATAGTCACACACTTCTTCCACAAGGCCACACCTACTCCAACAGGGTCACACCTCCAAATAGAGCCACTCCCTGTACCAAGCATATTCAAACAGTCCCAGGTAGCAATGACAGCAAATACATTAATTTTCCTATGGAGAATCCTGGAGCTTCCAGAATTCCTGAAGGCTCTGCATAACTCAGTCTATAATCCCAAAGCACAAACAAACTCTGTTTATCTTCATTGTCTAGAGCCATGGAGGAGTTCCAAACACAGGATTTTTATTCAAACAAAACTTTTTAATAGCATGTTACTTTCTCTTGTTGCTATGGTACAGACTGTATTTCCTAGCTCTGGAAAACAAATGTGACCAACAGATGAAATCATTTCATAAAAGACTGGATTTGGTTGAACACTTTCCCTGGCTTCTGACGACTTACTCATTGTATTTCCTTCCAATATGGAAATTTGATTGCAAGGTTTAGAATCTTGGCTAAAGGACTCATTGTGTGTGTGTGTGTGTGTGTGTGTGTGTGTGTGTGTATGTGACTGAGTGTGTGATTGTGTGTGCCTATGAGTGATTGTGTGTGCATATGTGTGTATGACAGAAGCGCGGGTCCTATACTTTTATATATAAGGATATATATATATATATATATATATATATATATATATATGTGTGTGTGTGTGTGTGTGTGTGTGTGTGTGTGTAAATGTCTTAGTCAGGGTTTCTATTCCTGTACAACATCATCATAACCAAGAAGCAAGTTGGGGAGGAAAGGGTTTATTCGGCTTACATTTCCATACTGCTGTTGATCACCAAAGGATGCAGGACTGGAACTCAAGCAGGACAGAAAGCAGGAGCTGATGCAGAGGCCATGGAGGGATGTTCTTTACTGGCTTGCCTCCACTGGCTTGCTCAGTCCACTCTCTTATAGAACCCAAGACTGCCAGCCCAGAGATGGCACCACCCACAAGGGGCCCTCCCCACTTGATCACTAATTGAGAAATGCCTTACAGCTGGATCTCATGGAGGCACTTCCCCAACTGAAGCTCCTTTCTCTGTGATAACTCCAGCTGTGTCAAGTTGACACAAAGCTATCCAGTACAGTAAATAAGGATAAGATCCTTATTTACTTTGATGCTCATGGTATTCCCTTTTATGTCAGTTTGAGCCACTTAATGCCACTCTCCTGTCTACCACAATTCATCAGCCGTTGATTGCTAACTGAATTTTAGAATAATGTGTCCCAGGTTCCTCTGAAGAGCTCTTGGGTCTGACTTGGGTTTGGGGACTTGCAGGGGAGCTGATTCTTGTTAATAACATGTATGATTAGGAGAACATGAGTGAAGATCAATCGTACTTAGTGCAATATAGTTGTCATGGCTGTAAGTATTTTAGTGGAAGAAGGGGGTAGCATATACCCTGAGAAACACATGCTCTGTGCTCATATTAACATTTCTAATCCAAGCTTAAGGTTTTGAAGATTTCTTTTTTTTTCAAAGAATTCATGCTTCTATGTATTATTTCTCTTGAAACTAAAATCATATAGTGCCATAAAATATCCTATACATTGTAGATTCAGAGTAGTAACAGTGGCTGAGCAATAACCAATCCTAGTTAGAGTACTTCTTAATACTTTCTCTGATTTCTTTAGAATTTTTAGACCCTTAGGTTGTATATTGCTGAAGATTTATGGTCACATATTGTTTCTGAAAGCCACTGAAATTAAAACTGTATATTTGTGTACATATTCTACTATTCAACAGCTTCTTGGATCCTCAATTTCATTTGTTTTGTTTTCCTTTAACTTGTTTAAACTTATGTAAAATATAGTAACACATTCCAAGGCAAAACTACAAAAGGGTATCTAAACTCATGGCATATCCATTAACTCTTTTTTGCCTCCATCCTGTTCCAAGTTTATAACAATGAAATATGTCAACGTCTTCCATAATGCCCAAGAGTGTGCCTGTTTATTCTTGTTGCCCTAGTCCCATTTCCTTTCTTCCTGGGTCTGATTGTACAAACACGAACACTCTACTCATGCCCCATGTGTCACTTCCTTGGCCAGTCTCATTCCCACATCCAGTTTGTTTACCATTTTCTGCATCAGACAGTATCCTCAGGCATACCCATCCTTTTGAAATAACCATGATAGGTTTTCAGATGGGTGTCTTCTCAGGCAAAGAGGGGATATAATTGTAATTTTGTTCAAGAGTTACTTTTAAATATTAAATCTACTAAAATGAAATGTACAGTTCTTAATTTTTGTATTTTTCATTTTACAAAGAAAGAAAAACACTAATTGTAATAACTACTTTTAAAAATAATTTATTTGTGAAATTCAAGTCAAATCATACATGCATTTTGGTGCAGGATACATCTTACATAGTACAAAACATCCAGAAATTTCTATTCCCCCAAACATTTTGTCTGAGGGAATAATGTAGCACATATGGTCAAAGAAGATTTCACTTGTCAAATGTGGAAAAATAAAGAAACACAGAATTAAATATATAATGGGTTTTTTTCTAGGAAAAATGTTTTTCTTTTCATAAATCACCAACATTTTAAATTCATCCAATAACAATTATAACTCTTTTTTTGTAATAACTCTTCTTCTTCATAATATTGCAATATGGCAGGAAAGGAATGCAAGGTCACTTGGCAAGGAATAAGTAATACCTCAGTGGAATGACTGAATAAAGTGTTCATGAATCGGTAACTTGTCTCCTGGAGTCTAAAATTTAATCTAAACTTTTAAGTTCATAATGAAGTGGTTCTGCCATTCCTAATGATGCTCATATAGGTTAAAATTGAATATCTAAATTGTCTTCTGTTGTTTTAGTAACTATTGTCTTCTGAAATTAGTACTAGCTATCCCAAGGAGTTGGGTGAGTCATGTTCACACCCATATCGGATACACCACAAGGATTCAGTCTCTTAAACATTTGAACAGTACATTGAAAATGATAATTTCACATTTGGAAAGCAGCTTGGTATGAATAAAAACACACAGGTTAAACAAAAAGTAACACATTGGTAAAATCAGAGGAGCAAATTACTAATGGTTTGTTTCCTTCAGTATGAGAAAATGCTTAAGAATGATGCTTCCAAAATCTGGGCACGAAATTACCTATCTTCCATCTCTTGGGCTTCCAGCCTAAAGACAACAAAATAACAATTATCATGTGGTTTCAGTCGGATCTTCACTTTAAATCTACTTTTCTAGCATACTTTTGATCTCACCTCATTTCATCTAACTTGATTGTAAAGTCATTAGTCACTCAGTTGCCCCTGTTCTACATGTGAAACTGAAGCTGTGACTACTGTCTCCTGCAGCTAGACAGTATATGTCTGCTGTCTGAGAAACCAAGGCAGCACACACCAAGGCACTATACTTGTAGGATTATCATAGAAGTGGCCATTTGGCACAAATAAAATGAATACAGAAAGCCGTATTTGCCTTTGGAACTATTCATTTTCTTTGCTTGATGACTGAATAAGAGAAGCTTTACTACCTTTAATGCAGGCACGGTGGCAAGCATCCAGGTAATAAAAGTTATTCTCATTCCCACCGCAGCCAGTATAGGTGAAGGTCTCACATGTTTTGTTTCTTGAATTAAAATAAAAGCGGGTCACATTGGCAGAACACAGACCTTCATCCTTTGGACTGGAGCAAAATGAGGGAACTGTATGAAAAAGAAAAAGAAATTAGAAATACTGTAATACCAGACTAAGAGACAGTGATGCTCCGTGGAGTCTAGCTGGGGAAAATCCCAAAGAGAGCTCATGCTGAATCCAAAATACTGAACCATTCAAAACAGGTCTGTCTCGAGTCACCAGGAAGGGAAGTTTACCTGCTCTATTTTGATTGATCTATTTCTTATGAAATTCAGAATTTAAACTTATATGTGTGTGTGTATGTGTGTGTGTGTGAGAGAGAGAGAGAGAGAGGGGGGAGAGAAAGAGAGAGAGAGAGAGAGAGAGAGAGAGAGAGAGAGAGAGAGAGAGAGAGAGAGACTCTTGAGAAAAGTAAATGTACAAGTAGCTTTGGGAATGAGAGATGCAGAATGTAGTAGGGGGAGTCATGCACAATGATAAATGAAAACATAATCGAACCCATTTTATAGCAATTAAAGTAACTGATAAAAATATAGCATATACCAATAAATGCACACATACACACACATACACATACACACAGGAAAATATGAGAAAAATCATTATGTTCCTCTCTATCCATTAGATCTATTCCTCTATATTTTATGAATAAATTGAAGACATGGATAATACAATATGAATATCACTAATCTAAACAGTACTTGGAACCCACAGTGTTTCACATTTCAGGGTTTTCCAATTTCTGGAACATCTGCACATGTATAATGAGATATCTTGTGGATGGGGTGCAGGGATACAGATCTAAATAAGAATTTCATAGTGGTTCATATCCACCTTCAATGTAGGATTTGAAGATAATGTAACGCAATAATATTAGTGCACCTGCTTTTTTTTTTTTTTTTAATTGCTATCCATCAGCTAAGGTCAAGTTTGGAAGCCTCCACTTGGGAAGCAAGGCCAGTGCTAGAAGTTTCTGATCTCGAGTTTTCACATTAGAGTTTCTAATTAGAGATGCTCAATTGATGTTCTCCAGGAACAAGAGTAAAAGTAGCAACCTTTTGCTAATAGCTTTGTCACAGTCTAAACTTGAGAATTTTGCACATCATTAACCTTCATCTTGTGCCCACATGTGGAAAAATAAGGACACAATGCTTCCTACAGGGCAGAAGTTGTTAAAGTCAACACACACACACACACACACACACACACACACACACACAC
>NC_034591.1:25761206-25764057 GCF_900095145.1 Mus pahari
AAGAGAGGCCCCTTGGTCTTGCAAACTTTATATGACCCAGCACAAGGGAAGGCCTGGGCCAAGTAGTGGGAGTGGGTGGGTAGGGGAGCAGGAGTGGGGGGGCGTATAGGGAACTTTCGGGATAGCAGTTGAAATGTAAATAAAGAAAATAATAATAAGAAGAAAATAAAAAATAAAAAGAAATAGAAGTACCACAGTTAAAGTACTTACTACGTTTCCTTGGTTCACACAAGCCCTTACATGTAGCTTCCTCGGAGAATACGTTCATAGTCCTGCTACACAGACCAGGCCTAAGGGGCTCACATGTCATGGTATTCAGGTTGAAGTAAAACTGTATATTGGGCTTATCGCATGGATACGTTTTGAGTTCTAGTCGACAAACTGGAGGAACTTCTGGGGGTCAGGAAAGCAATAAAACACGTTATTCAAAATAATCTTTCGCTATTAGGAAGAACAGAAATAAGTCAGTGGGGAGTTGGGGCAAGAAGAATAAACGTTATTCACTTTCGATAAGAATGTCAATGGGCATAGCCACTGTGGTAGTCATCAGGGAAGGTCTTCCAGAAGTAGACTAGTACTATCTCGTGACCCATTTCTATCAAAGTCAAAGGTGTAGATAAAGAGTCCTGAGTGTATACATCACAGAAACATCTGCATATGCTTCTTTCTCCCTGTACACAAGAGCTGAAGAACGGAGACACCCTAGTTGTCCAATAACAGATGGATTTTAAAATAAATGTGGCTGAATTACAATGGAATGTTTTTTTCAGATGAAGGTAAAGATGAAGTCGCAATGTTTCTAGGGAAATGCGTGAAACCAGAGAATGACATGAAAAACAAAACACGCAACACTCAGAAAGACAAATAGCACGCATATCCTCCCGTAAACACTCTAGTTTGAAGTGTATGCATGATGGAAGTAAAGAGGTGGACGAGTGAGGCACGGGAGGAAATGGGCGTGGAGAGAGGGGCAAAGAGTACATAGAGCGCATGTGCCATGAGAGCGGAAGGTGTGGCTACCTGGGGATAAGGGCCAGCAAAAAGGGACAGAGGATGAGGAAGGTGCAGAGGGAAGGCAAGAACAAATGGTATGTATGTATGTAGGAACGAGCCTAATAAAGCCCAGCATTTTGTATGCTAACCCAAGAAACTAATAAGATGCTAATAAAAGTCAAAGCGGCCTTCTTAGTAGTACTTCTAAAACATTACCGTCATTTCTGAAACTACTGGGGGACGATAACCTTATTTCATACTGGATTAGTGGACTCCAAAAGTTCACCCATTCATCTGAAGGTAAACTTTTGATAGAGTGAGCAGGGTTGACTTGGCTGAGATACAGGTTTCAAGTTCTGTAGAAAGACCCCTCTCTGTTTCCATATGAAAAGTTAGTCCCATCGGTACGTATTTCTTCCTGGCTAAGTTCCTTGGTGACCAAAGCCCCACGCCATCCTTCATAGACCATCCTTGTATAAAAGGACAAAGTAAAAGAAAACAGGCTCTTGGGAAGCTTGGCTGTCTATGCCTCTACACTAACCCAAGTGTCAGGTAACAGAAGGAAAACAGAAAGATAATGAGCTAAATTACACTTCAAAAAACAAGAACCAGTAAAACATATTCCCTATGGATGGGTAATCGACAGGAGGCAACAGTGGTCTCAAAGACCCGTATTTCTGCAACTAAAATCCTGTCTGATGCAGAAGAGCACTCCTGTTTTCCCCTTGCATTTATTATGGCCTGAGATGGGCTCCTGGTGTCTTTCCCAAAGTTCACAGACAGAGTTACAATGGAATCTGGTAGTGAGAGAAACTCTGTTAGTGGTTGTAGATTGGGAGTTCCTTTGGAGAAACTTCAAAGAAATCCTGTGGGAGGTGGGCACAAACTCTGGCCCGCCCCTTTTGTGCCCAGGCTGGCTGAGTTCTGTGCACCCCCCCCCCCTGAACACTTACTCTGGATACTTCCGCAAGTGTGTTCGCAGAGTTCCCGACTGTGGAAATTGTTGGCATTGCCCAGGCAGCCTCCGTAGTTGAATCTGCGGCACTTTTGCTGGTCCCTGTCATAGTAGAACTTGGGGATGAGGGCCTGACAAGGTCCCGCGTCCAAGGGCAAGAGGCAGATCTCTAAATTATTCCCTGTAAGAGGGTCAGAAGGAATGAAGCAAGGGAGCCGGTCAGATTTGGTGCCTAGCAGGGACTGGAAGATCTGACTCCAGAGTTCACCACAGAAGTTTCTGAACTAACTAGGGCACGACTTCTCCTCGGTGGTGGCAGGGACCTAAAGACAGCCTAGCAAGGAAGCGGATGCGGCAAGGGGGGATCCTGGGCGGATACCTGAAGTGAGAGCGAGAACGGAGCCCACCAGGAGCAGCGGCAGATTCCACAGTCGCAGGGGCATAGCGGGGTCCATAGTGCTGGGTGGTGCTGTGGCTCGCAAGACGCCAGGAGGGAGGAGAGTGCTAGTCGCTTGCTAGCAAAAGAGCTGCCTTTAAGCCACCCCTGGACCCCCGTCGGGGCGGAGCGCAAACCATGACTGATTCAGGCCTGAGGCAGAGCTCATCCCGCCCCCGCCTGTTCCAGGAGGAATTTCCCGGGAGTTGAGAAGTTGAGCCTGATTCCCAAAGTTTTGCCCGCAGCCACGGGGTGATGCCTGTGGAGTGGAGTGCCTGTGTCAGTGATGATGGGAAGTGGGCTAGCCAGAGGGAAATTACCCATGGTGGATTGCTCAAGGCACCAGTTGTCAATTTGCACTTTCATCTCTTTCTTCTTCTTCTTCTTCTTCTTCTTCTTCTTCTTCTTCTTCTTCTTCTTCTTCTTCTTCTTCTTCTTCTTCTTCTTCTTCTTCTTCTTCTTCTTCT
>NC_034591.1:25764882-25776218 GCF_900095145.1 Mus pahari
TGGTTTTTCGAGACAGGGTTTCTCTGTATAGCCCTGGCTGTCCTGGAACTCACTTTGTAGACCAGGCTGGCCTCGAACTCAGAAATCCGCCTGCCTCTGATCCCGAGTGCTGGGATTAAAGGCCTGCGCCACCAGGCCCGGCTCTCAACTACTTTTTTAGGCAATATGTCTATGCTGTGTTGTCAGTAGTTAAAATTTGAAATCCAGCATACAAATACCACAAAGTCTCTAGCTTGTACATATGAATGACGGTGTGGAATGTGACTTTCACTGTTCTTGCATAAAGAAGTATGAGAAGCTGCCACATGATTATCTGGGATGGTTTTTCATCCTGACAGCAATGATGACCTTCACAAGTGGAACATAAAAGTCCAGAGCGATCTGCTTGGCAAATGGTCAACCCCTTCCCACATATCCTAGTCAGCACAGCTAATAAAGTCCACTACTCTTCTGATATAGATTAGGTTATGGTCAACCTTTTGTTTGTGTGGCATCAAAATCAACATTGAAATTTTACATGAGAATTTTAGGGAAAATTGAGGGGGAACTTTAAAGGACTCTCTTGATAAACATGTCTTTCCGTCTTTCTTATTATCTCTTGTTTATCTGACATTCTTTTAATGAGTAACTATCCCTGATTTTTTTTTTTCCTGAAATACTGGGAATTTAAAGAAGATCTCTTTCAAGCTTCTGGAAGATTCTGAAGAGCACAGCATACATGTTCCCAGTAGGCCAGTGCTCTGGGATAGTTTGTACATAACAACTTGTCCTGTTTTCAGGTCAAAGGGTGGAGTCAGATGCCTTTGGAGACTAGCCTGGCCTGAAAGTGCTGCTATCATTACTAGATAGCAATGATAAAGGACAGTCAGAGCTTGGAAAGCTTAACCACCAACTGGGTGGGGGAGATGAGGAGAAAGAATGGGCGAGGGGTAGCTGTCTCCCTGATTTACAGGCGCCATACTTTGAAGGTGGCCAGTTACGAGCCAGGCCTTAAGCTTCACCTAATGAAGAGTTGGGTAGAGGTGAATATCATCCATAAGCCAGAGACAACTTAGTCTAGAAATCACTGAGATCGCCAGCAGATTCTAGAAGACAATCAACTTCCTCCTGCAGCCTAGGGAGAACAGGATTAGGCTCTCCTAGTGCATTCCACGCAGTATCAGGGAAGGGGAACTTTAGAGATATTTCACCAGGGTCATGTTCAGAGGAAAAGTTAGCTCCGCATTTACATATCTCCATAGTCCCTTCTGGAATACAGTGTCATGTATCTCCAAACCGAACTAAGATAGATGTCAAAGACAGATACTGAATGAGAGTTGTACCACAATGTTGAAGACTGTTATTTCGTTGCCCGATTTTGAACTAGTGGGCGCGCTTTAGCCTGCTGCTCCTGGCATAAATAATGAGCCTTTTGAATGGGGGCAGCTTTTTTTTTTTTTTTTTTCTGGAAGTTGGCTGCCTTCCTGAGGGGATAGACTTGGAAAAACCAGAGATCAGAACTTTATTTCTCATTTTCTTAAATGCCCCAAGCCTCAAAGACTAAGTCAGTAAGAAAGTTCAATGCTGGGCCCTGACGGTGTGGGTGTGATGCAGCAGGTTAGATGGAAAGGGTCTGAGTGCACAAAAAGGTTGTCACCTTCTCGCACAGAGACCATTCCCATCAGACCTAACCAGGATCCCACTGACAGCCTTGGCAGGCTACTTTAGCCTGGGTCAGGAAGCGGCAGTAGGGAATGGCCTTGTGGGACTGAAAGTTCCTCGTCTTCTCATCAGCTCTCTCCTGGGAGTTAAAGAGGGTGCCTTCTTGCATAGGAGGAGTCACATAGGTTAGGCATCACTGTGCAGTGGATCTCAGGGAATAAGCTCAGGGAAGCTCACTCCAACAGTCAGGACCCTCAGCGCAACTCTCAGGCTGGGGGTAGAACTGGAACTTAAAAGACCTCTTCTTTTTCTGTGGTGTAGCATCCTTCAGACACAGGCTAGAGATACACTATTGGGTGTGTCAGTTTCTGTCCTCTTTACTGTGCCAAATGGGGTGCATCTTGAAGGCTTCTGTGACCTTTGGCTGAGGGAAGAAAGTTGGATAAGACGGATAGTACCAAGCTTGAGAGCACCAAGCCAGTCTGTCAGGGGGAACTCCTGCCAGGGGGAACCTACTCCTTCTAATTGAAAAAGACTTGAGTGTTCTAACGTAAAGGAATTTAATTTCTGAGAGAGATTCTGATTTCACAGAACATACAATTTGAGGCATGTGGGAGGAGAAAGGTGACTTCACTGCCACATGGCATGGAATGTCCTTGTCCCTAAAGCTGTGTCTTAGGTCTAAAGGATTCCACGAGCCTAAGGGTTGTTCCTTTGTCCTAAGTCAACAGGAAGAGGAAAACCAGGAGGAAGCTGACAAGAATGTCTTCCTGATTGACTCATCCTTACCACTACCAGTGACAGTTACGGTGTCTGTGGCCAAAGAGACACTCAAAATAGTTTAGTGTCCTGTAAAATATAGGTTACTGGGTTCTTAGGTTTTTCAATACGACACAAAACCAGAAGTGTGTGGGTTTTACAGAGGTCGAAAGTGAGATCTAGAATCCAAAAGTACCTGGCCATGTTGATAAACTGTCATTGCTTGCAGAGCTGAGATTAAACCCTAACATGCTGGAGTCCCAGATCTGCATTCCTTCCAACTTTCAGGTCTGAACTAGGTGCCAAGCACTCTAAGTGCTGCAATTCAATACAAAAGCTCTGGTGAGTCCTGAGCCCCTCTAGACGTACCTGATATTTGTTCCTGGTTCCTCTCACACCTACCTTGGCCATAACAAATGGATCTGGAGGAAATCGGCACTGTATTGACATCTACCGCCTTCAGTCCTTCAGTGTATTGCCCAGTCCTCGTCCACAGGCTTTACATTTGATAGAGAACTTACAGAAGGAAGAGAGACAAACGGTTTCCATCTTTGTTAGCCTCTGAGGAGAGAAGTACTGATTCTAGGTCTCTAGCAAATAATTGGAATCGGTTTAACTATGTGACTTGGGCTACATTTTATAGAGATACCATAGCATAACAGGAAACAGTGGTGATAACTATATAAGCAAGTTCAGTAGAGGTCTTTTAATGAAAATTTAAGAATATTAATGTATTCTAGGTTCCCTCATCAGTTGATTTTGTTGCCTGTTTCAAGGGCTTTATCTGAGTATATAATGAAACATCTTGGGAACTGAAATCAAATGTAAAACCCAAAGTAATTTTTTTCATATGCAATTTGTCTATAGAGCAAGAAGGTAATTGTATACAATATTTTAGTGTGTGTGTGTGTGTGTGTGTGTGTGTGTGAAGACTTTTTCACTCAGTTGAAATCACGTAAAAGAGTTTTCAAGGCTGAGTGTAAGTCATCCCAACTTTTATTCTTTGGCCAGAGGAAATGGAACAGACTGATTAAGAAAGAGCTGTCAGCTAAGCAAGGACAAATGTGAGAATGTGACAAGTAAGAGAGATGATTCAACAATGAGAAGAACTTGATATTATCACATAGCAGTTTTTTTTTTTTAAAATTGCATAGATTTTTAAAAGTAGTTTTCTGTGACCTTAGTGACATTTCTTTAGAGTGTCCTATGTACTAAGTCATTCTTTGAATATGTGTGGATGAGTCAGGTATGGAATTTTCCACACTGGTGGAGTTGTATTGGTGCACATAAAGTTTCATATTTGGGGGTATTTTGCATTTAGGATTTTAGGATTAGGGATACTCAATCAGTAAGACATTTGTTCATTGCCGCTATTCAGTACCGAGATAGCTGTAACTCAGATGTCTTTTACCCAACCATGAAGTTCATAATTCATCTGAGAGCAAACAGATAGAAACACAGTAAATATATTGCCATAATGCTCTAGAGGAACATCTGCCCAAACTGATAATCAGATTAGGGGATTGAGAGAGGTAATCAACAAAGCCCTCATTTTCAGGGTTATATTTAGCATAAAGCAGTAGACCTTGACCTTTCAAACGTAGACAGTTTTTCTAGCAAAACAATAGACATTTTGATAATTTAGGCAAAGTCTGTGTTGGCTATGTATTAATCATAAATGCTATATGCCCTCTAAATTTTCATTTGTTTTAGCTTATGTTTGAAAGATTTTATATCTTAAAGCATACACGAGAGATAATCTACCATCTGTGCGACTGGCAGACGACTGTAGATGCAGTTTGAAAGGGATATGCATCTCCCAGGACTGCCAATGCCTTTCTCAGATGATTTTTAGCTGATGGAGAAACTGAGTTGAAAAGAACTTGTGCATTTGGAAGAGCTGAGTATGCTGGCCTGCACTGCTTGTACTATATCAGCAACGTGAGGATGAAATGCTCCCATCGTCCAAATGAATCTACTAAGCACCTTATCTTCCATCCTCTTACAACGGAATCTCTATAGTTTCCTGTGTATGGTTGAAGACTCCTGTCTTCCTCCCCACACCCATGTAAGCATACCAATTGTAGTTGTTCTTGTTTAGCTCATGTTTCTCCAGGAAAGAACATTGATTATCCAATACCGAATAGTCAGCCCTGAGAACATATATACAAATCACATTATACAGACCAAGAATGCCTTCATGTATTTAGGGATATATATGTATCTACATGTAATTGTGCAACAACAGTTAAGGAAAGAAAAGATGTCATGAATTTAAAAGAGAGTGATGAAGGTATAGGAGAGGTTTTGGAAGGAAGAAAGGGAAGTGGAAAATGGTTTAATTATATATAATATCAAAAAATATTCACACAGAACTACTCTGGATCAATTTGAAATCAATCCTTTGACTGCTGCTTGAAGTCTTTTTCCTCTCTTGCCCTTTCAAAGGCATTTCTCTATAACTCCATGTCCTAATAGGACTCCATTTCATTGCTTAAATTTTCAGCCAAATTTACCGAAAGTGCTTATGGTTCTATCTGCCTCCAACTTTCTCATCTCCTGCTTTTCTCTTCCTCTGCATTCTCTTCCAAACAACATTCCAGATGATGGACAGAAATAATAGGAGATGTTTTTATCAACGACAGCAGTTGTCACATTTCACAGGACTTCTCCCCAAGCAGTTGTAGCCAAGACTACATTTCTATTTCTATGTTGTCCACCTTTTTACCACTGCTTGACAATTGTTAGTCCTTTCTCATATTTGAAATGTTTTTCTTAGTCTTCATCTCACATTCTTCTGCCTTTCACCTACTTAGTCACCTCCTTCCTCTCGGTGGATCTTTTCCTTTCCCCTGGCTAAGCAGTAAAGGTTGCGGGAACACAGCAAGCCAAGGCAAGAAGAACACTTCACATTCTAAAAACGTTGTACACGTGCACGAAAGTACATGCCTACATCACATATGATTGCATATACCTTTTATCCATCCTTTGAATCATTGACTACTTAACATCGCCACTCAGCTCTCCAGCAGACATCTTGAACATTCTATGTCTTAACTGATCTTTTATTTGTGTATCTCCAATTTTTTATTAGACATTTTCTTCATTTACATTTCAAATGCTATCCCCAAAGCCATCTATACCCCCCACCCTGCTCCCCAACCCTATCTCCAATTGTTTAAAAATAAATAAATAAATAAATAACACTTCGGTGAAGAGTCTTAAGGCGTGGTCTCTAAGTGCATTTCCATATGGCTTTTCAAAAGGCTTTTAGTATTAGCTTTTCCTCACTATAGTCTGTCCTCTGTCCTCTACCCTGACCTCACATCCCTCCCCTTCTTACGCCCCACTTAATTCTTTTTTTTTTTTTTTTTCTTTTCCCAAACAGGGTTTCTCTGTGTAGCTCTAGCTGTCCTGGAACTCACTCTGTAGACCAGGCTGGCCTCGAACTCAGAAATCCGCCTGCCTCTGCCTCCCAAGTGCTGGGATTAGAGGCCTGGGCCACCACTGCCCGGCCCCACTTACTTCTTACAACACTATAGTCTATTTCTCTTTCCTCGGGAGATCACACAGTCAGTCCCTTATATTTAAGTAAACAGCATTTTAAAGACACAACAGAACAGATGCACATATGAACTCACAGAGACTTTGATAGTATGTGCAAACACAACACAAGCTTTGGGCAGACAACATCCCAGCATGGAGGAGGGAAATGGGCATAACCACCTACCTCTAGCCAAGAAGCTCTTTGAAAGTGATAGCGGCCACGGAAGAGCAAAAGAGTTTTCTTTACTGGAGTGGCATTTGTAAAAGTATCTTATATTTGGCTGATGTGATCGTCTTGGAGGCTTCCTGCTTCCTGCCTCTCTCTGCTAACCTAGCCTAGTCCTGGAAGCTTCTAGCCTCCCCCACAATCTAATCTAGGCCTACAGTGTTCTCAGCCTCTGAGACCTGCTACTGAATAAGCTTGCCCCTTTCTAGTTCTTTCTGAACTTGGCTGACTAATTCAACTCAGCTCTTTCTGGGTCAAAACTCTCTAAGCTGATTGGGTCAATCTAGCTTCTCTCTCAGCCTCTCCTGGATGGCTTTGCTTGGCCTTACACTTACTTTGGCAATGTAGTTTAATCTTTTGACTCCTCCTCATTCTCTGGATCATTCTGTCTTTACCTGTTCTAGCTCTTTGCATCCTGTCTGTGTACAACTGTGCCTATAAAACTGCCTCCTTCTCTCTCCTATGTTGCCCTCTCATAAATTACCTCTCTTTCCTCTCTCTTCGTGTAAGAGGTGGGCAGATCGTATTCTCTCAGATCTTTCTCTTTTTCTGCCACTCAATTAAACATCACTTTCTAAGATGGGTTCTTCCTTCAGCAAACTCTCTTTACCTTCATTGTTTGGGATTAAAGGTGTATACTAAGGGTATGTCTGTGTTCCTGCCAGAGGGATTAAAGGTGTGTGCTAAGGGCTGAGCCACATCACAACCAGAAGCAGGTTTTTTTTGTTTTATTTTGTTTTGTTTGTTGTTGTTCAGTAAATAACACATTAAAACTGTTGTGATTATTAGAAATTGGCACCTTGGCTGGAGATATGGCTCAGCTCACTACTTAAGAGAGATTAAATTTGTTCTTCCAGAGGAACTGAATTCGGTTTCCAGAACCAATGTCAGGGGCTCACAACCTTCTATAACTCCAGCTGCCGTGCATCTGGTGCCTCTGGCCTCCGAGGGCACCCGTACCTGTACATACCCAAATGCAGACTCACACACTTCCGTACACAAGTTAAAACAACAACAACAACAACAACAACACCGCTGCCACACACACACACACACACACACACACACACACACACACACACACACACACACATTGTGACAGGGTTAAGACAGTGCAGCACTTCATCTTGTCTTCTTGCTGAATCCATGTCAGGTTTAACTAGAATTTGATCTCCTTGATGCAGAATCCCATGATCCCATGGAGAATTACCCAGCTCTCTTCTAGGAACCAAAGGTCAGGATGTTTTAGCTAACTTACCTTAGTTAGAACATCATTAAAACAAAAAACAAACAAACAAACAAACAAAACAAAAACCAGACTCTCCTTCTCGGCAGCTACCAACCAGCAGGAGCTACTCGACTAGTCGGGGAGGGGGATTTTCTTCCTGCCCTCCCCATGTATGCTGGGATTTTGTCTGACTTGAGTTAGCTCAGGTCTTATGCATGCTGTCATAATAACTGTGCGTTCACATGTCCAACTGCCCTGCTGGGTCCAGAAAGCACTATTTCCTTCATATTTTTAATACCAATAGAAATATGGTAGTTCAATTGGTTAGAGCCAGTTTTGTTTGTTTGTTTGTTTGTTTAAGTCCAACTATACCCTAAGCAGAGTTTTGGAGGAAAGAGATAGAGCAATATTTTGATAATTTAAAATAAATTATAAAATTGAAATTATACTATTAATGAAATCTTTTTCTTGTTCTACAAAGTCATCGGAAACACTTGAATCTTTTGAAACATGAAAACTAGATCATAACTTAGAAAGTTTTGGTAAGCACACAGTCATAACAGCAGCATGATTAATGAGGAGACGATATCATTCCTATTTAGACCGTATTAAAACCAGAGTTAGCGTTATTTTGATTGCTGAGGAATATATCCTTTGAAGTATGAAGCATACTAAGCATGAGAAAGCATATGTAGTTGTAGTTATAAGTGGCTTTAGAAGCCTAAACACTGAGAAAACTCAGTTGCTCGAGATTCTCGCTTTCCACTGTAGTCGATGGGTGTCACTTGGTGATATTAAAGCTGATGACTTGGGTCCTCAAAAGCTGGCACACATTTGCTGCAGAGCATCTTTAGAGAAGGGCTCTGTAACTAATTTTGAATTTTTGTACCATATTTTAATACCTCTTGTAATGCATGCTGTTTCAATGCAGATGAATCATAATTTTTTATCTATTCTTTTTTTTGCTTTATTTATTTATTTATTTATTTATTTATTATTTTCTTTATTTACATTTCAAATGCTATCCCAAAAGCTCCCTATACCCCCCCGCCCCTGCTCCCCTACCCACCCACTCCCACTACTTGGCCCAGGCCTTNCCTTGTGCTNGGTCNTATAAAGTTTGNAAGACCAAGGGGNCTCTNTTCCCAGTGATGGCNNATTNGGCCATCTTCTGCTACATATNCAGCTAGAGACACAANCTCAGGGGGTACTGGTTAGTTCATACTGTTGTTCCACCTACAGGGTTGCAGCCCCCTTCAGGTCCTTGGGTACTTTCTCTAGCTCCTCCNTTGGGGACCCTGTGTTCCAAAAAGGAGGGAAATCTTTTAATTTTGTGGATAGTAGCTATCCCTTAAAGTTGGTGTAGATCATAGAAGAAAACCAAATCGTTAGTTAATCCTGATGCTGTTAGTATGATTTATTTATCTAATATGGCAAATTTTATAAATGATTTAAAATAGTTGTCCAATTTGAAAATGAACTTCACAACAACTAGATAACTTGGTAGAAATATCCCAAAGTAATTTTTTTAGAGAGAACTTTCCTCAATGTTGAGACAGTGGCTATTCATTAATTGACACTGTTACTCAAGGGAGATTGTATAAAACATATAAAAGCAGAATCTAATTGCAATTTTTATTTTGGGGCAGGAGAAGTAAGTATCATAGGAAGTCCTTGGTTTTTAAAGCCATATTTAAAATTATGTGAATGTGTTTGTGTGTGTGTGTGTGTGTGTGTGTGTGTGTGTGTTTACATGTGTCATTGGAGGCTACAGGCACCAGATCTCCCTGGCTACAGGCATGTGTGGTTCCATGAAGTGGGTGTTGAGCATAGAAACTCAGCCCCTGCAGACGCCCCACGTGCTTTGAACTGCTTAGCATCAATTCATCCCGGTTTTTATTTTTATTTTTTTTATTTTACCTCTGTAAACATTGGTAAGAATGGATCAGTTATCAATAAGACCTGGTTATCATAAAAATTTAATAACCCTTAATTCTAATCAACTTTGTTGTAACCACATTCACTCTTTTAAGGTTTATTTTTTTACAATATTTTAGAACACATTTTTCTGTTTTTATTTTAATCTATTTTCATATTGGAATAACCTTTACTCTGTAAGCACTTCTCATCTAAACGTATTTTTTTCTTTTCTTAAACATTTCAATAAAAATATATCTCACAGGTATAACCTTTATATCTCTTTTTATTGGTAATTTCATCTTGCATTCTCATTATTTGTTATTTTATCTTTACAAAATTTAGATAAAATGTACTTTTTAAAAAAAGACAATTATTATTAAGATAAGATAATCCTGAAAACCCAAGAGTCTGTAGCTAAAGCACAAAAAGCACACACACACACACACACACACACACACACACACACACACATATGTATAATCTTAGATATTTAACATTTATAACACAGCTAAAATATATTGAAAGTTTTGTCGGTTTTCTAATAAATGAATCCTAGGTTAATGATTGAAGTCATAAAGTAGGTGCTTTAAAATTGCTTGTATTTTAGCATTCACTTTTTATTTGAACTTACAGAACATCCAAAGCAGAATAAAGTTTGACATTTCTGCTAAATTGCTTATAACAGCCGGTGATAGAAATTATTATCTGCCAGGGGAAGGCTGTATCTGGGAGCAGGAAAATTATCTTAAAAACAAAACCAAGGCCATCCCTCAAGCAATAGGGAGTGAACTCACAGAAGGGAGCTTTGAAGTGAACTCAAAGAACATGAACTGAGACCATGGTCAAGCGGATGGCATTGCCGCTGGAACATTATGAATATTTCCCCTATTAATTTTATAATTTACATTTAAAAACCTCATGTTTATACTGTAAAAAAAATAGATTTTGGACCAATGGACCCCCTTATTATTTTTTTCTTTCATTGATAAACTATTCTTTCTGTTGTCTGTCTTCATACTGTCTCTTTAATTTGCATATTGAGACACCTAGCCAACCTTAGTGAGTTAGCCTACTGAAGTTGGGACTTCTCCCCTTCAAATCCCAGTCACACTATGAAAGGAAAAGAATTGGCTTTAATTCAACAAATTGAATTTACTGATCACTTACCAACTAATATCTTGCCGTATAAACAATATGAAATCTAAGCATGTGCAGGCACAGCTCTGCATACTGTAGATTTTACAACCCAGGATTTTGTTGTCTCCTTTAGGTTAGTAGTCGATTGTTATTCCAATAGAACCCAAACAATACATAACCCCAAATGCATACTTTTTTACAACAAGGCAGAAAATGAGCACATTAAAGACATAAGGCATAGTCTGAGTCTCCCAGCATAAAGATCCATCTAACATGATAATTGACAAGGCTTAAGACTTAAGTAGATGCCCAATAAAAGCACAAAGCCAACCTAGGCATACCCACTTAAGTAATACCTGTCTCTAACTGAGAAGTAAATAGGAGACAGCAGGTGCCTTTATTGAGGGAGAGATGGAAATGTCTTCTTCAATGTGAGCCAACACTTTTTATTGTTTTAATTTATAGTGATGTTATATTTTCTATGTTTCCTTGTGTATCTAAAGGAGAAATAGACAGGCAGACAGGCAGTCAAAGATGAAACAATACAGATTTCAGATTAGACATCATTAACCACCCTAGAACTGGTCTGAGATATACCTCTCTTTCTAGCTCTGGCAACCTCAGTATGGATTAAGCAACCCTTAGCATTTGGTCATCACAGATGTTCAATGTCTAATTTTCCCTCTGGACATCTCTAAGGGCTCCTGGACCATAAATCTTTCTTCCCAATGAAAAGCTAAGGAACTTATGCAGAATTCTTCACCTGAATGATGCATAAGTTCCCTAGCTTTTCACTGGGAAGAATGTATAACTAGTATAAAGTTTGTATATATATATATATATATATATATATATATATATATATATATATATATATAT
>NC_034591.1:25777133-25791093 GCF_900095145.1 Mus pahari
ATGGGAAACTTTCGGGATAGCATTTGAAATGTAAATAAAGAAAATAATAATAAAAAAATAAAATAAAATAAAAATGAGGTACAGAGCTAAACAAAGAATTCTCAACTGAGGAATACCGAATGTCTGAGAAGCACCTAAAAAAAATTGTTCAACATCCTTAGTCATCAGGGAAATGCAAATCAAAACAACCCTGAGAGTCCATCTCACACCAGTCAGAATGGCTAAGATTAAAAACTCAGGTGACAGCAGATGTTGGAGAGGATGTGGAGAAAGAGCAACATTCCTCCATTTTTGGTAAGATTGCAAACTGGCACAACCACTATGGATATCAATCTGGTGGTTCCTCAGAAAATTGGGCGTAGTACTACCTGAGGACCCAGCCATACCTCTCCTGAGCATATACCCAGAAGATGTTTCAACTTGTAATAAGGACACATGCTCTGCTATGTTCTTAGCAGCCTTATTTTCAATAGCTAGAAGCTGAAACGAATCTAGATGTCCAGCAACAGAGGAATGGATACAAAAAATGTGGTACATTTACACAATAGAGTACTAATCAGCTATTAAAAATGGTGAATTTATGAAATTCTTAGGCAAGTGGATGGAACTAGAAAATATCATCCTAAGTGAGTTAACCCAATCACAAAAGAACACACATGGTATGCACTCACTGATAAGTGGATATTAGCCCCAAAGGTCAGAATACCCAAGATACAATTCACAGACCATATGAAGCTCAAGAAGCAGTTAGACCTAAGTGTGGATGCTTTGGCTCTTCTTAGAAGGGGGAATACGAAGTGTGGAGCAGAGACTGAAGGAAAGGCCATCCAGAAACTGCCCTACCTGGGGATCCATGCCATATACAGTTACCAAATCCAGACAATATTGTGAATGCCAACAAGTGCTTGCTGGCAGGAGCCTGATAAAGCTATCTCCTGAGAGACTCTGCCAGAGCCTGACAAATACAGAGGCACAAAGGGTCCCCAATGAGGAGCTAGAGAAAGGACTAAAGAAGCTGAAGGGGTTTTCAGCCCCATAGGAGAAACAAAAACATGAAACAATCAGAAACCCCAGAGCTCCTAGGGACTAAACCACAAACCAAAGAGTACACATGGAGGGACCCATGGCTCCAGCTGCATATGTAGCAGAGGATGGCCTTGTCGGACATTAATGGGAGGAGAAGCCCTGGGTCCTGTGAAGGTTTGATGTCCCAGTGTAGGAGAATTCCAGGACAGGGTGGGTTGGTGAGCATGGGGTGGGAGGATGGGGGATGTGATAGGGGGGTTTCAAAGAGGAAACCAGGAAAGGGGATAACATTTTAAATGTTAATAAAGAAAATATCTAATATAAAAATTTCAAAAAAAAAAAACCAGAAAAAGTCAACCTTACTGATGTTTCTATTTTTGCAGAGAGTAAAGGAGATAGACAGGAAAGGAAGGAAGCAGAACAATTTTAAGATTTTAAGTTAAGAACTGATTCAACTTGGAAAAAATATAAAAAGGAAAATTCAAAGTTGAGAAGGAAGGAAAGTAGGGTGGGTCTGGGAGGAATTGGGGGGTGGAAACATAATCAAACACATTTGAATGGAATTCTCAAAGAATGAATAATTTTTTTAAAAAAAAGATTATAAGCTGAGAGAAAGTAAAGAAACAATCACTTTTAATGATTTTTTTGATAAATATGTTCATTTTACAATAGCTATCTTATTGTGTCTTAGCCTACTATCTCAGAGGCAGGATATTGGTTTGGGACATCTGAGGGATCAGCCCTTATGACAATGACCCTTGGAAAAACTACATTTTGTCTTATTTGACCCAGGACAGGGTATAAGTGAGTCTAAAAATTTTTATTATCAATATCCAAGTACTTAATATAAGTTAAGCAAAGTTTTGGCCAGAAATAAACAAACAAACAAACTGAAAATAAACAGTATCAACAACAGAAGCAGATCAACCTGAGGTATTATATAAGCCATGTTTTTAAGGAGAGTCTGGCAAAATCTCAATGTAGCTCAGGCATTTCTAGTTGCTTATATCACAATGATGGATATGAGCAAACAGAAATGCCAGTGCTAAAGGTCCAGAAATCACTCTATATCTTAGCAACCTGGGGAGCTTTCTCCAACTTTAAGGACTTCTACTCAGGCCAAACCAAAAGTTTTGCTTTGTCACAGAAAAATTTTAGGGCTAGTTGTATAATAATTATATTTTAATATAAGCTTAAGCATTAGGGTTAAGAGAAAGTCGCTCAAGGAGAAAATAAGACATACTCCAGTGTGATGATTTTTTTAAAGGAAAGTGGCTTTTAATGGGGGAATTCTTAGTGTAAAATGGCATCTCTCTTTTCCACATTTTCATCCTAAAACAGGCCATAATGCTTTATGTGATCCTGATTTTTATTCGGTTAAAAAATGAAGAGGAATATTCAGAGAGAGAGAAAAGTAAGGGATTATTTATAATGTATTTCTAGGTTTTATATAACCTCTAAATATGAATATTTACCTTTTTAACAGTGTAAGCTTACAGGTAGTTTTTAGAGCTCCTACTAATTTTTGTAAATTACCAATCTCATCACTTTTGGTAATTTTGAATTTTAATTTAAAGACTCATGTATGTATGATTTTCTTTGATTTTTCCTATCTAGTACCTTTAGTTAAGGACACAAAACTAATTTAGGGATAGTAGATGTCCACCATTGAGTCAAATGTAAAGCCAAGATACTTTTAATTCAGTTTTCTCTTTAAAAAAAAAGGTCTTCAGACAGTGGTGGTATACACCTTTAATCTCAGAAAGCAGAGACAGGCTGTATCTGTAAGTTTGAGGCCTGCCTCATCTACAGATCAAATTCCAGGATAGCCCAAGCAATACAGAGAATCCCCGTCACCAAAAACCAAAACCCCAAACCCCAAATCCAGAACTCAAGACCAAAAGCCAAAAACTAAACCTAAACAAACAAACAAACAAGAAAACCAAAACAAAACCAACCAAACAAAAAATTTAAAAAAAAAAAAACACATGCAAGTTGAATTAATATACCTTTCATATATGAAACCCATTGTGCTAAATCTGGCTTTCTTCAATCGCATTCTCCCCTTGTTAAATCAAATATGGAGGATACACAGAGGAACAGACTGAATGTTAGTGATTTAATGAACTGAAAGGTCAGAAACCATGCCTTTAGAGGTCTGAAAGCCCACCCAAAACAAAAATCCAGAATTGTTGAATACCAGGACACTGTGAAAGCTAAGAAAGGAAAGTGATATTTTAAACCAGATACATTGAAAACAAACGGAAAATGAAAATCTGGCAGTATTCTAAACAGCCACCTCAGAACGTACAACAAATGCATTTTAAACCAAACCCAGGGACGGTCACGTCTCAGAAAGAACCAAAATGTTCCCGGCCATGATTACAGTTCCATGGAATTGTTATAGGAACAAAACAAAAAAGAGTCACTAAGCAAGACCACATTTCAGATATACCTGTGACAGCAGCAGGTGAGAAGATGGCAGCTAAGCAGCAAATTCTCTAGGACGTGGTTCAGATGCATGTCTGATACCACGGCTAGCCATTTGATTGGTGGAAGACAGTGGTCTGGCAAGTCAGCACACTGCACCTGTGTTTGACCTAGTGTCCCTGTTAGAGGGACACTAGGTCAAACACAGAGGTGAGCAAAGGTGGCTCTTTCCATGGCTAAAGATTAACCGAGGGTAGGTGAAAATTAGGCTCTGATCTCCGGCTACCAGAAAATGACCAGTGAGGCTTTCAGCTGTAGGCGGAGGCTTCAGCCAATGGACTGGAGTGGGGGTGGGGTTGTTTGTTTTGTTGTATTTTGTTTGGTTGGTTAGCGTTTGAGTTTCGGCTTGTTTATTTCTTTGGTTTGGTTTGGTCTGGGTTTCTCGGGAACTTTCTTCATACCTGTTTGCTTGACTCATGTTCTTATTCTTTTCCTGGCTTATTGGATACCAGGTAAATGTGGACAATGTAGTTTTGAATGCTATCATCCACCTATCTTGCTAGAGTGCACGTTTCTAGAGGGTGAAGTGAATTTTTCTCTTTTATCTCTGATTTACATTTAAGACTTTAGAATAAGTTGCACAGAAAATATGATCTCAGTACAACTTTGTATTTATTATTGGACAAATAAAAAGATGATATCACTGATTTGTTCTACAACCCCAAATGTGATAAGAAATGGTACTATAGAAAAGTTTATGTCTGTATGATTTTAAGTTTATTAAGCATAATATCATCATTTCTGAAAAACCATGCACCCTGAGTGTTTCTAAAGCAAGAAATAACTAGAGCATTCACAGTTCTGTACTCCATGCAGAACAAAGGGCTTTTAAGCAAGAATCTGAATAATTTCTCCCTCTTCTAAATCTTCATAACTAATACTTTATCTAGAATTCTTGCTTGAAACACACATGTGTCAAAAAGGTGGAAACAAACAGAAAGCAAGTTCGCTTGCACTAACTCATGTTAATTCTAGGAGAAACTCACTGGAAACTATGACAGATATCAAGGAGGAGAAATGGAGTTGATACTTGCATAGTTTCATGTTTTAAAAACGCCCCTCACTTATGGTGTAGATAAGGAAACAGTGGTCTTTGTCCAGCGCTGACCCCACTATGAATATTTTTGCTTGCTTCATTGCAGGTAAATACAAACCATTTTTAAAAGAATTCTCAATGTATTAAAATACAAGCATAGAAAATATCTTAATAAAAATTTCATACCAACAGCTAAGCTTAACTCCTATTTTTTCCAATGTGTAGATTCTCTTTAATACCCTTTAGATAGATGGCATTATTGTTGGGCATATTTGGTTTTTAGCTTAGCTTAGCACTTAAGAACTAGAAAAGTCAAGGGGACCAATGTGTCCTTCTCTCTTCTTAGACTTGTGGTCATGAATTTTGTATAGCTCACAGTCTTATTCATAGAGGAAATATTTTATAAGGGCCTATGTAAAATCATCATCACTATGGTACTGGGGTTGTATGTATGGACTATAAAAACAGAGGCTCATTTTAAAGTAAGAAGATGGGTTTCAGGAAAAAGACAAAAACCAAGAACGTTTATTGAGCTGTTGTATTGTGACACAACTCACAAGCTACTAATGTGCAACATCCCTGAAGACATGGTGCTAAATACAATCTCGTGACTATAACGGGTCATACAATTTTCTAAAAAGATAGAATACTCTTGTGCCATGGTCTTATTTTTTCTTGAAAAAAAAATATTTTATTACTGTAAAACATACTGTAACTAATAACCATGATATATTTTTGTATTTAGTTGTAAAGTGAAGTTAAGCCCAAGTTTGAAATAATTATGCATATGTTTCGTCTATGCAAATGTTTGTCATTTATTGTCAGTCAGTCTAGAAGTAGGATAGTTTGTCTTACGTATTAGGGTCACAAAACTGGTGAAATATAAACTTCTCCCCTAAGGGTCTTGATTTCTTCCACTGGGAACCAGTGGTCACATGGGGTATATCTCGTGGGCTTCTCTCGCCCCTGCTGCTCTCCGCTTTGCCTTTGCTTCTTGCAGTCTGATGGCACATGACAGAAGATGAGGGAAAGGAGTGAGCAACTGCTTCTCCTCCTCCTCCTCCTCCTCCTCCTCCTCCTCCTCCTTCTTCTTCTTCTTCTTCTTCTTCTTCTTCTTCTTCTTCTTCTTCTTCTTCTTCTTCTTCTCTGTACTGTCTATACATATAATCCTGAAATTTCGGATCTGGGAGGAGTTTTTTTTTTAATTAGATATTTTCTTCATATGCCTCAGTACAGGGGAATGCCAGGGCCAGGAAGCAGGAGTGGGTGGGTTGGGGATCAGGGTGGGGAGGGGTATAGGGGGCTTTGGGGATAGCATGCATCTTCTTAACTGGAGTGTGGTCCTAACAATTAATAAAGGCTTGTTCTACCGTCATCTATATTTCAGGTAAATAAGTCACAGGCTTAGTAATTGGTCAAAATCATACAGTTGTCAAGTATATGAGGGTGGTCGTTTGCTCTTGGTAATTGACTAGCATATTCTGGAGCAGAAAAATCAACTGGTGGATCTATCCCAGTTCTGCTTAAGTCAAAATTCTTTTCATTGTTACCCTTATAAAAGGCACTCTATCGTGCATAAATGTTAACAGTCAACTGTGATGGCAATACACACTGAAGTGCTTTTCAAACATACTGTGGTGCTATAGCCAGTGTGGAGAAATTTGTGTGAACGGTAGCATCAGTGGGTAAGAAGTCAGAGGAACACGTGTGAAGTTCTACAGTTATTCCTTTTCCAGAGGAGTCAGAGGGAAGATGAGAATAAAACAGAGACTGGGCTTCCACCTGCCAAAGGTTTGGTAGAAGTGACTCTGTACTGTCGCATCATTTCTTACACAGCAGAGTGGGGAAAGTGAAACTAACAGGTGACAGTGGGCTTCCTGTTGCCAGCGTTGTCTGCTCCATTCTAGGCTGTGTTGCATATGCAGAGTTTTTTATTTTAAAAAAGCACATGAAGTACCTCTTCCTCGGGAAGCATAGGCCATCTTAAGACTAGGAGGCATACAATCTTTCCCTAAATGTTTTGGGAATGGAAACAACACATACTTACACAGTAGCTGTCATGCTGCTCAGCAGAGTGTTCTCCTGGAAATGGACAATGTCATATTGCCTGAAATAGTGTGTGATCTGAATGGACCACGTCTCATAAAAATATTTCCACATGAAAATTAAATTTCAGATATAAAGCAGAAAAGGAGAGGAGCAGGGGACAGACATGGTGTCGTTTAAGTATAATAATGTGTCTTTCAAGTGACTTCAGCCATGCCAACAGCCACTAAGCCATCTTCTCCTTTATCTGTGAGTCTAAATAAGAGGAAGATGCTAGAATTCTTCTCATAAAAGTTACATTGGTAGATCAGAATCAACATGTTCCCTTTAACAAGTTATAGCTGCTCAACAACCTTTGTTCAATGTACTGCAGCAGTTACCTATAAATCCTAGGTATTGTTGAATGACATTTCTAAATTGTATAATAGCTTATTTCTGAAGTTTATTTACTCTATTCAGCTTCACTGGTTCACATTTCAATCCATTCTCTATGATATATTTAATAATGGTACTCTTTATAAATAGTTCTCTTTTAATACCAGATTAAATACTCAAGCAATTTGGGGATTAATGGGCAGTCCTCCAAATAACCTCTGACTGAACTAAATGGCATCGATTCCTTGGCGAATGGCTTTGATGCAGGACAGGAGAGTTGAAAACCCAGAAATTCAGACTGCAAAAGGCCAGAAGAAAGGGAGGGAGTTACTACTTTATATTACACACTGACTAAACGGTCCCCTCCCCTCAAATCTTCTGGCAGGTGTTGGAAGAGAAATGCTTAGTTTAATCATATTAGTAGAGATTATGAAGAAGTTTTAAAATCCTAAGCCTTGGCATGCGGTATGAGCAGTGTTCAGAGAGCTTGTTCACGAGAGCTGGTTATCATAGGCAATTCGAAAGGTACTCAAAAAACAGCTTCCCTGGTAAGTGCAGAGGAGAGGGATGTACTGCCTGTGGGCTGTGTGTGTGTGTGTGTGTGTGTGTGTGTGTGTGTGTGTGTATACATGAAGTTCAGGTGTGTATGCTTACACTCTATCTTTAACACAGACAGAAGATGCCAGTGATCAACATCGAGGACCTGACAGAAAAGGACAAGTTGAAGATGGAGGTAGACCAGCTCAAGAAGGAAGTGACACTGGAGAGAATGATGGTAAGTGGGTGACCTCTGGAATTCACTGGAAGAGACAGCTTGGCAAATAGTCAAGCCTCCTAATTCCTTTAGCATATACTGGAACAGATCAGTGTATCTAAAAATAAATTATTAGTGGAGAACAATCAGTGTTGAAGAAAGATAATAATTAAATTTATTTCATGAGCCCAAGTGTTAGAAAGCTAGTTTTCCCGGTCCAAGTGTGGCTCTCTGCCTGTTTTGGTACGATCAATGAGCTAAGAAATGTTTTATACCTTTATAGAAAGACCAAGTAGAAGAAAATAGGGGAAATTTTGAAACAGATGGTGTTTTACCAAGTACTCAAATGAAACAAGGCATGGAGACATTTTGGGTTTGTTCCTTATAAGTTGATGAGATATTCTTCATTTTGTATAATATTTTGATGTTGTTGATGTATTTAAAAGTAAAACCTCATTCTCTCCAGCCCTGCCCTGGTCAGTCACAAATAAGTCCACCTTAGTCTTCCTTTGCAAATAAAGATGATTTCAGCCAAAACACCTCACCGTAAAGAAGCAAAACAAAACTGATAGCTCTTGAGAATAGTGAGAACCAGAGTCTCTGCATTGAATGGAATAGAAAAGAAAAGGGAACAGAAAAGTCATCAAACAGCAACTGAATCTCAAGGTGTACAGATATGTGTGTTAAGTAAGTTCACTTCACTTTAGGAAAATTAGCAAAACAAAACTTCTCCATGAATCTGTGTGTGTGTACTTGTATTTGTGTGTGTATCTATGTATGTATATACATCCTTAAGAGAACAGAGTGAAGAGTTTATATTCTTGTCATTTATTGCTCAAACCTTACTTCTAAACAAATACATTTAAGATTTTAGGTGGGTTTTTTTTGTTTGTTTTTTATAATTGCCTCCAACTGTCATTTTACTCCTCCCATAGTTTTGATATAAAGATAAACTCAAATCTTCAATCAGCACAACAGAACACAAAACTGACAGGCTAAAGTCCTTATCATATTAATGAGCTCTTGAGTGTCCTTTGGTCAGCAATGTAAATATTTTAAGATCTATTAATCACCTTGGAGTTATTTATTTGGGGTAAACATGACATACACTATCACCCATCTCTCCCACTATTCATAATAGTCTTGCTTTTGCAAGTTTAAATAACAATATTATACTGGAAACCTCACTCTCTTTTCAGTCCTGTGTTGTCTTCCTACTACTGTTTATTTCTTCCTTTTCTTCTCCCACCTCCTCCAGTACAGATATTTTGCTGTATATTTAGAACACATGTGCATGTTCGCATGTACACACACACACACACACACACACACACACACACACACACACACACACACACTTTGTTTTAGTCCATTCTTGCTGCTGTAAGAGATTAGAACACATTGCATGCCTTTCCGTAAGTGGTAAAACCATTTTGATGTTATTCTCTACAGTTCTGGAACTGTGCTCATCCAAGTCCAGGGCCTGTGCCCTCATTCCCAGGTAGTGCCTTCTCAGTGTGTCCTTACATGGTTCAAAAAGGTGAGGGAGTGAATGTGCTGACACTGATCTTGAGCTAACCCTCAGGGTGAAAGCAGTTGTCAAAGGTTTCATGTCCTGGTATCATTGGATTGGGACTATTTCCAAATATAGAATTTAAAGTGCACACATATATTTATGCATGTATACAAATGTACATGTATGTGTATGTGGTATACAATTTCACGGAAAAAAGTCACTAAATTAATTACATAACTTACAAATTGGTCACTGCATTGTCAAAAATACAGATCTATGTTTCTGTCAGAAAAGGCATTGAATATACAATGAATTGAAGCTAAAAGCCATGAATAATTTGAAGTCTTTTGAGTACATGCGTGTGCATATTACCTATGTAGATCCAGCACTGGAGCCTGGTTGTTTCTAAATCACAATTATAAAGCTATAAATGAATGCCCATTTCAGCACACATTAGCTTATTGAGCATCAATTCATCATGGGCTCTGTTCTAGATGTCTGGGCTATACTAAACAAAATAGCCAAAGTCAGTGACCTCTTAGAGCACATGCAGTACACTGTTATGAACAGTCACTGTTGTTGAATTTAAAGCTGCAAGTCTGCACTTCTGAGAATCTGACACTGAGAATAAGCCAGGAATTTAGCAACTGTTCACTCTCGTCCATCTTCACACTAAATGTTTAGGAAGGGAAGAGAGACTTGGAGAAATCCCCCACTTGTGTTTCCTTGTCAAAGCAAGAGGAAGGGCCTACTGGGAAATGTTAGCTGAAGGGTCAGCTTTGGAGACATCTAGAAGGGAAGTGTGGGAATGATTTTTTTTTCCACCCTGGAAAAGACTTGTGCACTGGCAGAAAGCAGATGAATCATCTCTAAAACCTGCAACATAGAAATGTATTGTAATAAATACATTTTTACCATCTGCAGAATTCTGTTCTAAAACAAATGAGTTATCGCTGTCTCCTTTCTCTTAAGGTTTCCAAATGTTGTGAAGAAGTAAGAGATTATATTGAAGAAAGATCTGGAGAAGACCCTCTAGTGAAGGGGATTCCAGAGGACAAAAACCCCTTCAAGGAACTCAAAGGAGGCTGTGTGATTTCATAGGCGGGAAGACATTTTCTTAGAATATTTAGAATTTTAATGATAATGCAAACTGTTCTCCTATATAATTAAGCTTGTGTATGTTGTTTAAATTATTAAGCTTTAAATTTTAATAAAAATAAAGATGCAATAATACATATACTCATTTTTTCATGAAGTATTTCACATAAGGTTTAACAAGTAATTAGGTGTAATACTGATGAACCCTGCTTCAGAAACAGTGTATTCTGAACTGCCTGGGTAGTTTTATATTCCTTCATTTTCCTTTCAATATTAATGATACTCTTCTAGAACCTTTTTTTTTGTTGTTGTTTTGTTTTGTTTTGTTTTTTTGTTTTTTTGTTTTTGTTTTTGTTTTCAAGACAGGGTTTCTCTGTGTAGCCCTCGCTGTCCTGGAACTCACTCTGTAGACCAGGCTGGCCTCGAACTCAGAAATCCNCCTGCCTCTGCCTCCCAAGTGCTGGGATTAAAGGCATGTGCCACCACTGCCTGGCCTCTTTGAGAATTTTTATAGTTAAACATATTTTATTCTCAATTTGCTCACAGGCATACAAAGCCTATTGTTTCAATACATGGATGATTTATTTTAGAAAAAAATATATATATATGGCCAATTATATATAATATACATTAATTATCATTAATTATTGAAACTTTATCAGTTGTTTCTTTTTTCCCTCATCCCAATCAATAGGGCTATTGTTAACATAGTCTCATGTACATTCTTACTCACTTCTACCTGTCACTAATGATGTGACTTTTTTCCAGAGTGCCAACTGTATTAAGAGTTCTGTCTGTGGCCACAGAACATAGTGAATTTAACCAGCAACTGAATAGATTATGAGCACAGGGTTTGGAGACATAGAAGTCTGGCTTTGCCACTCTCCTGCTTAACAGACTTTGATGATTTCATGCTTCGTCCTAGAGCATGGTTTCTTCTCTATGAAGATGAAGATAATACTGGCTGTGGATACAGCTAAAACACTCAGCATATATTATCTGACACATGGTGAGACACAGCAACAGTTAGCTATGAACTATCACAAACTAGAAAAAGAACTAGGAAAAAAAACTTTCAAAATGTTATCACTTATAACCCTTTCCATTCCATTCCCATAAAGGTCCTCACTGGCACAGTGCATACCATGCTGAGGGTAAGTCAAAGAAACAGGCATTGCTCCCACCATGTCTCCGGTTCTGTGAGAAACAACAGGTGCAATTATACAAAGCAAAGAATTTTATTATCATTGTCTCCTAATTGCTACCTCCCATGAACAGTGAATTTTGAGTACTTTAGTCATCAGAATGCCACAAGACAAAGTGATACCCATCCATTTGGTGACAGAAAGCAAACTGTGTACTCTTTATTGGTTCTGGCAGACAATATGAAGGTCAGCTCAGGGTTCTCCCACTAGATCATAGGAAATAGTCAACCCAACCCATTTTCTCCCAAACAGGCAAACTATAGACTCAGGATGTTTGGCAGACGTCTGAGGTCAGGGCTCAGGATCATGGACTGAGGACAGCTACATCCTTTCCTGAGTGTCTTCATTTGAGAAACGATATGTCATAAAGACCCCAGGGTAAATTACGCAATCTCATCAAGTTTTCCTATGGAGAAATTACTTTTCTTCTACTTAGAAGTACAAAAGTCAATTATTCCACCGACCCCAGCATTTCCATCCATTGTCTTCACTCTCTGTTTCTCCATAGCAACATCGCCAACCATTTTACTATTACATGTAATTATTTATTGGACTGAAGTTTGTCTTTAGGGGGTTTCCACCTGCAAGTTAGTGTTTATTTAACAAACTGTTCCATATTTCCTTTCTGTTCTAATTGAATGCAAAGTCTTTGTTAGGACATTCAGCAACAGGCAAAGCAGACTCTAAATGCATATATCCTACAACTTGATACAGATGTTGAAGTCTGATGGTTCAAATTTAAAACCTCAGCTCTTCTGTATTGAGAATTTTGAACAAGGAAACATAACTCTTTGAAATGTCCTATTGAAATGTATAAAATGAACTAAGGGTGATCTTTATTTGGGTTTTTGTAATCTCTTAGCTCAGAAACAGTCACATAGAAGCCTTAATGGAATTCACTGTTGCAATCCCTGTAGAGTCCCTGTATAGATAAGAAGTGCTGCCAGGGTGCCCTGATCTTCCCATTGAAAATTGGTCAAGTTGATCTCCTTACCTGAAATGTCCCCCACTCCATTTCAGCCCTTTGAAAGCGGTCTTTTCTGAGATAATTTCTATACTCCCTCAAGATTGCATTTATATACTTTGAAGTCATTTAATATTACTTTACTTTGAAATATAATTTTAGAGTCTTCATTTCAATGTGATATCATAATTTTCCCAAGCCTAATGTTTGTAACAGCCTTACATATCACAAATTGTTACTAGAATTAGACTGACTTCATTAATATTCGACTAAGAACAGGAAAGCATATACTTGCCAAATGTTTATATTGGGCAAGGCAGAATTTTTATGTTACTACATTAAGTTTATTATTGAATAAAAATACATATTGTTGGATTTTCAATAAGCAAGAACTCAAAGGAGAGAATGGCAGAGATAGATATCCAGAAAGAAGGAAATGAAGCTCTGACTGTTCCCCCAGACAGCACAGCTGCAGCTGACAGTGACTCTGTTTTCTTTAGAAACTGTCATTTCAGAGCCAGGGGTTACTTGGTTCAGGGGAGTTGGCTAATACAGTCAAAAGCAAAACAAAAAACAAAGAACAACAAAATCTCCTAAAATGCCTCACTATTTGGCTCTTCAACAAAGCCTGGTGGCAAGTTAGTAAGCATGAGTAATTATGGAATGCAGTGTTTGAATCACATACACTTTATGGTGCAAGCTTGCAGGCTAGTTCACGATGTAGCAAAAGGCAGAGAAGATGAAGGAGAACGAAAAGGAGGAAGAAGATGAAGACCAAGAAGAGTAGCCAGAAAAGAAGGGGGAAAACAGCCCTAGTTTTATTTGGATTGAGTGGATTTTTTAGTCAAATTTTTTTGAAAATTCTGATCACAAGTTCCATCTGTTCCAAAACAGGGTCATATGTGAAAGCTGGTTAAGTGTGACAATCAGAATTATCATTTGTGATAGGGTCTTAAAGTCTTATATGAACAATGTAGAGGAAGGAACTGGTTGGTATAGCAAGCTACAAATGACTGTGGAGGTGTTCTGTGACTTGAAGGCATCTCTGTCTAAAAGAGGAAGCATATGCAAATGCTTAGCCTTTGATGAATGTACAGTTCTAGAAGTTGTCCTGGGATTGCTTTTTTTTTTTATTTTAATCAAACTTCAATGAATATCAAATAAATCCAGAATAAAACAAGTATGTGCTAAAATACTTTTCTTAAAGAAACCGTCATTTTAATAACCTTTGCCATTATCATTTATTTTTATGATTTCAGAAGGCATTTTGCTATTTAATTGAGATAGCTTTTTGCTAGTTTTGTACATGCATTAGTACATTCTGAATACTTTCTCCACACACTACTTTTCTTTTCCTTCCTTCCTTCCTTCCTTCCTTCCTTTCTTTCTTTCTTTCTTTCTTTCTTTCTTTCTTTCTTTCTTTCTTTCTTTCTTTCTTTCTTTCTTTCTT